>NW_013666913.1:41681-70115 GCF_000517525.1 Limulus polyphemus | reverse complement strand
CCGTGATTAGGGCACTCAACTCGCAATCTGAGGTTCGCTGTTCGAATCCCCGTCACACCGAACATGCCCGCCTATTTAGCCCTGGAGGCGTTATAATGTGGCAAAAGAGTAACCCGAGAGTTGGCTTCCCTAGGTTTTCCCTCTAGTCTATCACTGCTAAATTAGGGACGGCTAGGGCAGATATCCCTCGTGTAGCTTTGGAAAATAGTAAATAATAATCCACCAAAAAAAAAAACTATCAATAGTGCCGAAAAACATACAATAATCGGTAGTTACTGCCGTGCATCCCAACAAAAAACACAATATCACAGCAAAATATGGAAACCCTATGAACAACTTCTAAATACAATAGAAGAACGCAGAAAATTACACAATATATATATGAATACACAAAACCCTGGACTAAAAACCAGACTAAATAGACTCAAGAAACTCTATAAGAAATGAAATAAAAAGACTAAAACCAATAATTGGATTGAATATTGCTCGAAACTTAACACACACACATAGACCCAAAAACTTCTGGTTTTACTTTAAAATATTTGCTGGAAAAATACTAACAAACACGCATATCCCACACTAAACTACAATAACACCTTAGCCAACACAAACACACAAAAAGCAAAAATATTCAGAAAACATCAAACGAACTGATAATGAATACATCATTCTACAATAAAGTTAATAGCCATATTAACACAAACAAGGAAGTAGTAACACTCAAGATAACACAACTCAACAACTCATTAAACCAATAACAGCATCAGAAGTACAAGACACGCTTAAAACGACAAAAACAAAGGCTCCTGGACATGACAAAATACAATATATACTTATCAAAAAAGGCACACCGAGATTGTACGAGCATCTAGCTGCTGTATTAAATCTATCCCTAAAATCAGGTTACATACCAACTTCTTGGAAGCCAGCGGGCGTTTTAATGTTTCTGAGCAAAAGAAAGCCAGTAAGTAAACCAGAAAGTTACTAACCAATCAGCCTAACCAGGTGTATTGGAAAACTCCTCGAAAAATCATCAGTTCAAGACTTTTGGCCTATCTCGAACTGACATCAAAATTACCTGAAATACAAAACGGATTCAGGAAAAGAAAAACACAAAGCACAGACCATCTGGTGAGACTCACGGGAACCATAGTAGATAGTTTTAACCTATGCTGAGAAAGCATTCAACACTGTATGGCACAATGGACTAAAATATCGAATGCCACAAATGAAACTACCGCGAGGTATTATTCGCTGGCTCTCCAACTTTCTAAACGACAGGAGAGCTAGAATTAATGTGTCGGGCACCTTCTCGGAGGACTTTACCCCGGACGCAGGTGTCCCGCAATGAGGGGTTGTTAGCCCTATTCTTTTCATCATGTATGTGAGTGAAATGCCACTGTCTGATCCAAATTCCTGCTTCTGCTCCTAGTTTGCTGATGAGGTAGCTATTTGGAAGAACTCCTATACCCCAACCATAGCAGCGACAAATTTACATGAAATAGAAGAATACTGCAACAAACGGAGAATCAAGATAAACGAACCTAAAACACAAATCATATTATTATTCACAAAATCAAAAAAGAAGAACAAACAGACCCCAAAATTATACCTTCACGGAACTCTTCTCCAGGTATCCACATCAGTCAAATTCCTGGGTCTAACCTACGATTCTAAATTAAATTAGACATATAAACGAAATTAGAAACAAAATCTGGCAAAGAGCGAATTACGTACGATGTCCGACTGGCAACAACAGGGGTGCAACCATCGAAAACATACTAAAAACCTATAAAACGTACATATGTCCAGTGATAGAGTATACCTGCCCAGCATGGCTAAATGTAACCAAATCACACATACAAAAGTTACAGACAATACAAAATTCAGTAATCACTAAAACATATAGAGCTTCTGGATACATAAACACAACTTTCTTACGCAATTACGCAAGCACCCTCATGTTGTCAGACAAACTTCAAAATAGATCAGTAGATTACTTCCGCAAAAATCTTAACAAAAATGCATCATCAAGGATGCTAAAAAACTTTATCATACATCATGAAATAAACCTAAGCACCTCTCCCCGTTAAATCTAGTAAACTCCTTACGTAAGCTGGTACATAATTGAATAGAGTTGTTTAAACGTTTGTTTAACAACAGCTGCCCAGTGTCGGCTAACAATACGAAGAATTCAATTGTGACGGAATGCTACAAGTTCTTCAAGTACCTATAGTGTTATAGGTTTTTTTGTTGTTGTTTGATTAAATTGTGGCGGAATGCTACAAGTTCTTCAAGTACCTATGGTGTTATAGGTTTTTTGTTGTTGTTTGTTTGTTTTCTTGTGAGTGTAAAACACTTAAATGCACAATTTTGATTTTCGATACCTCACTACTATAAAGGCTTGGTTTGGTCTGATATTTCATTGATGGTACTGTCCAGGGTCACTGGTGAGAAGTGGAATTCTCCGAAACTAGTCTGGCTTACAGAACCCCCCCCCCCCTCCACCAATGAAAGAATAGACCATTCCAAGCAACTCTATTCAATTATGAACCATCTGCCCTGTGTCGACTAACAATACAAAGAATTAAATTGTGGCGGAATGCTACAAGTTATTCAAATACCTATAGAATGATAGGTTTCTTTTATGTGACTGTAAAATACTTAAATGCACCATTTGAGTTTGTATTGTTTGTAATTTGCTATTTATATTTCTAAGTTTATGATATTTTTTGGTCCTGTTCCTGTGTTTTTACCAGACAGACTCTTAGTGTAGTTTGCTTGTTGCCAAACTGTGTTTCTGATTTAGGTAATATATTTTGTCCACTTTAATTTAGAAATATATGTTAAGCCTAAGAATGTTGCTGACCTGGAAGTCTGGAGACGGAATCCATGTAAATACAATTAAGGTGGGTGTCTATGTGTTTTGATGAATCTGGAAAATATTACAACTGTAGTTTTTAGAACATATATTTTTAATCTATGTTTTTGGCAATATTCAATTATTTGATTTAATACTGGTTGTAAGTTTGTAGCAGTTTGTAGCTTACTTGAAGTAAGGTTTACTTGGTAACATGTAACTTGGTACTGTTTAGTGGGCATTGGTTTACTTACTGCAGCGGTATAGGTATATGCGGATTTACGTTGTAGTTTTGGGTTTTGGCAAACGTGGTATTTTAATCATTGTTGTTGAAGATTATTATGAGATTTGTTTCTGTTGACTGGGGTGGTTTTCGTTTTGTTGACTGGGGTGGTTTTTCTGTGGAGTGATTAAGGTGATGGATGTTGTATATGCATATCTTTACCTTTTTGTATTTTGAACAACACTTGTAGTTTGCAGTTGCAACAGTATGGCCATTATATGTTGTGGTGATCTCCGCCACAGCCCACACAGCGTAGGTGAGATTTGCTGCGTAAGCCAGGAACCAAAATTCAACTCAGAATACGCGTTTATAGCCTGCTACAGTGAATCATTTTCAAACTCTTAACTCCCCACTGTGCTTAATTTCTCTACCCACAGTGCTCTTAACCTTAAATGATCCAGGACTGTATGCTGGAGGATTTAGACATGCCCCCCCCCCTCCTCTTGAGGGATTGTTTACTTCCGCTATGAGTAGATCCCATTCACAATAAACACCAAAAATATCCCGTACTTGGCATGTTTCGGCTATTCTACTTTGATCAGACCGCATACAATTGCAACTAACGCTCTTCCTGGCGGTAGAATGACTAACTAACCAATTCGCCAATAATGAAGTTTTTGTGAAAAGAGCGTATAAGTGAGGATTTGTTTTACATGATAAATGTTAGAACGTGACTGATGAGTTCGCTTTTTGGTTAATTTATATTATTTAGAGTATTTTTGAATTTATTGCTATTCGCTTTGCTAAATAATTGCGTGGGGGTTTTAGTATCATCACGATTATGATCATTATAACCTGTTGATCTTGCGAGTTTGATACTTTGTTTGTGTTTTCCACTACCGTAGTTAAAAAGTAATTCGGGAGTAGTAGGGCGCTCAAACGAGTTACTAAATTTGTGCCCCCTAGTGGCACAGCGGTATGTCTGCGGACTTACAACGCTAGAATCCGGGTTTCGATACCCGTGGTGGGCAGAGCACAGATAGCCCATTGTGTAGCTTTGTGCTTAATTACAAACAAACAAACTAAATTTGTACTTTCTGTCGGAGTAAACAGAATCAGTGTGCGCCTAGGTCATTATCTAGTTTTCTTACAGGAATGAAAACATTACAATAGCTTCAAATTCGATGACGAGGAACCCACTTTGAGACTAATAGCTTGTTTGTTATGAATTTCGCGCACAGTTACACGAGGGCTATCTGCGCTAGTCGTCCCTAATTTAGCAGTGTAAGACTAGAAGGAAGGCAGCCAGTCATCACCACCGACCGCCAACTCTTGTGCTACTCTTTTGCCAACGAATAGTGGGATTGATTGCACATAATAACGCTTCCACGTCTGCAAGGGCGAGCATGTTTGGTGTGACGGGGATTCGAACCCGCGACCCGCAGATTACTAGTCGAGCGCCGGACCATTACATTAGCAAACTGAGCTATTCCTGTCCGGCAAATCAGATGATAGCTGCAGATACCTTTGTCTCAACGCCACCTGCAAGCTTACTGGGGTAAGGAATGCAGATCCTGGCCGTCCAAATCCTAAGAAACTAATGGGATGGAATAAAAGCTGGAACTATGACAGAAACAGCTGCAGGAACTCGCTATTAGAAGACGGCGCTCCGGCCTGAACCCTATCAATAATTTGCTACTGTATAACCAAGGGAATCCAATCAAGACAAATGTGACAAAGTGCCTCAAGCTCAAGGTACAAGAAGGACTTAATCCTAATCGCTACAAAAATGGGGGGACACCACTGAACGCTATAAAGCCATGTTCCCTCGGGCAACGGGCCACAAAGAAGCATTATAACACGTGCACGAAGTAATGTTCAATACTGTTTGTTTGTTTTAGAGCAAGGCCACATTCGGCTATCTGCTGTGTCCATCGCGGGGAATCGTACCCCGTATTTCAGCATTGTAAGGCCTAAAACTTGACGCTGTTCCACTGAGGAACAGTTCCGTACTAACAATTTTTAAAATGAAAACAGAAACACAGTAGTTTTACTTTCCATAAAATATTCCCTGAATTACTAAATAGAGTAGTAGAAACACCGTCCTAATGGCGTCTGTTCGGTCAGGATATTGGCGAGCTGAACGTTGTGCTTCTCTGCCACGAAACTGCTCCTAACTTATTCTAACTGCATCTTGGCGAGTAATGTGATGTGCTTCTGTATTTCATGTTTATTCCTGGCTTCTTTTCACTGGATTTTGTCTCATAACTTGGCGAACAAACCTTTTTCTGTCTTGTTCTTTCTTTCTGTAACTTGCATCCTGACATTTCATTTTCTTCCTCGAAGTTTCAGTCTCTCTCCAAGATAAGTCACTTTTGGACACGTGCACTAAATATTTTGTGTGTGTGTGTGTGTAGTTTGGTTGAATTTCGCACAAAGCTACGTGAGGGCTATCTGCGCTAGCCGTACCTAATTTAGCAGTGTAAGACTAGAGGGAAGGCAGCTAGTCATCACCACCCACCACCAACTCTTGGGCTACTCTTTACCAACGAATAGTGGGATTGACCGTAACATTATAATGCCCCCACAGCTGAAAGGGTGAGCATGTTTGGTGGGACGGGGATTCGAACACACGACTCTCAGATTGCGAGCCGAGCGCCCTAACCACCTGGCCATGCCGGGCCATTGGAATGAAACTTTGTTAGGAGCTTCCCCTTATGATGTTATAAAAATCGTGCGACGTTTTATGTAAATCGGACTTTTCTCGACAGACGGACATTAGCCTCTTATATGTATACATTATCAATATTGGGTGAAGAAGAATTTAAGTAATATTATAGACAAACATCAAACCTAATATCAGCTAATACTTCTTTACGAGATAATACATTCAGCATAATCCAGAATAACCTCCTTTGATAAAGTTAGGTTGTTAGGGTGTCCGACTTTATTGAAAGTTGAGTAGTAGAGGTTGTTACGAAATAACCTCCCACAATTACAAAACGACCTGTTATACTTGACCATGTTGACTTTATTTAAAATAAAGTTCCGGCTTTAAGACAGTATGAGCTGTGTAGCAAAATAGCCTCCCACCGGAAAAACACTTAGATATATTATAGCGTAAAAAAAAAAGTTTGTGTGCATAATCACTAGTCCATAACACTACTGTAGATTCGTGAAATTCACAGAAAAATCGAAAACTATCTATATCGCTGCTTGAGTCCTGCAAAATGGTATCTTTGTACCAAATCCCATGTAAGATGGTTGACATACACGTGAATAGTTCACGAAAAACCCCGATTTGTGCTTTCCTCGTTGAAAAATTGGCCAAAAGACAAAAATTCCAAAATTATCTATATTACTATTTGGGACCGTTAAAAAAGTATCTTTATACCAAATCTCATGTAAATTGGCTGAAATACGGTAGAGTAATTGTAAAAAAAAATGAAATTATGCTTTTTGTGGCACCTTGATCTCTCCCCCTATATATATACTAAAAATGGAAAAGACCACCATTTTAGTTTGTCAATATGTGGAACCTATAGAAAAGTATCTTTGTATCAAACCTCGTGTAAATACGGCTGAGTAATTGAACTCTGACCCCCCCCCCCCTAAAAAGATTCAAAATGAGCAAAGCCAACTTTTTTGCATATCAATGTGTTGGTCGCATGTACCACTTTTCATTATAATTGCTATAAATATTAACGTACAGGAGCTCAAAATAAACATTTTTGGGTTGTTTGACCTTCCACACTTGAAAAGTTTCAAGTGAATCCGCTGAGAAATGGAGGAATGGCTTGTTTTCAATTCCTTGGATTAGCAACAGCAACACCTTGATAACAGGAGGTACATGAGGCATTTCGTCAGTTGGTACTAATCCAGGTTCCTATTGTTATCTAGTAGCAAGTTATTGATATGGGTTTGGCCAGCGCACCATCTTTATATACAGAGTTCCTGTTCTCGTTCCGGCTTTTAGTACATCCCGAAACTAAGGTTTATTGTTGTGGTAATTAAGGCCATGTCTGCCCAGGGAAGCTCAGTTTTTGTGTAGGACTTATGAAGTATATTTAACTTAGAGAGCAGTGGCATAGGAAGTGTGGGTGGGTGGGAGGAATTTGTCCCAGTTGAAATGCGTCAAAATTAGGAAAATTATTCTCTGGAAGATTAGGACATGCATCAAATTTAATCCAGAACCGAAAATCTTTCAAGGCTCACCGTAATGAGTAAGTACGCCTGTGATCCCTCAATAAAATAACCTTGCCCCCCCCTCACTTTTAATTTGCTCCTACATCTCTGCAAAGAAAGCTCTTAAAGCTCTCACGTACATTGTTGTATGTAAGTTCAAGTTTGTGTGTTTTCACATTGTTTAGAAAGGTTAGAGCTCTTAAAGTCTCGACATAGAGTATTTTTTCAACTTGACTCTAATTTTCTTTTTCGCAAGAGCTATTAAAGCTCTCACTCATGTTTATTTACATCTACTGTGAGTGAACGTAAGGTTTATCGCGTGTTGCAGTGAAGTCTACAGCTCCCATTCTCTAGGGAACTTGAGCCTAAAGCAAAGTAAGAAAGCAAGTGAAATATAACCTTTACTCGTACTTCCCAAATTAGTATATTTTGTTTATAGTGACATTTCTTGTTTAACTTTCGGTTTTACTTTTATATTATTTAGTATTTACTTTACTCTAAAGGAAGAGGGGAGATATCACGATCTGACAAGAGCTCACTTGTTACTAGTTTGTTTTTCATTCTTGTCAAATTTACTTTACTCTAAAGGAAGAGGGGAGATATCTCGATCTGACAAGAGCTCACTTGTTACTAGTTTGTTTGTTTTTCATTCTTGTCAATTTTACTTTACTCTAAAGGAAGAGGGGAGATATCACGATCTGACAAAAGCTCACTTGTTACTAGTTTGTTTGTTTTTCATTCTTGTCAACCCCACATTACACAACACCAATCAATTGTCCTTTATTATTGTATTATATTGTCAATTGTATTGTACTTTGTTGTAAATTATGTTATTAAATATTTGTTATTTCTGGCGCACTGGAGTCTTGTCTCTTTGCTTTCGCGGTCTAACAACAATCGCTAAATGAAGAAAAACAAACTATAAAACCCGAGAACCTCCCTTTATGGGGCCTGATAAGCTACCTTGCACTGATTTCGACTGTTACAATAATACCGGTTCCCATACGAATTATAATTAAACATATTTAAACTTAGCCCACGAGACAGATCCATGGAGTTATAGTGGTCACTGTGGGTGGTGAAAGTAAAAAATTCCCACTATAAAAAGGGATAATTATATTATAATGTTATAAAAACTTAAAAAGAATAACACTCTGTCTGTTATAAATTTCAGGTTTCACGTGGTTTTGTTTTTCTTCTTCAGAAATTATGAGGCCTAACTATTTACACGGGCTGATCAGAGCAGCGATATCAGGACCATATTGTCAAGACGTGGGTGCGTTCTGCCTATAATTATAACGTATTAAATCACTTGTCATGGTTATGATGCACCAGGATATTGTGAATTGTTCATAGTGGCCTTTCACATCAACGATTAAAATGATCTCCGATTATCTGGCGAAAATTCATTTGTTTTATTATTTACTTACATAGGCAAAAAGGCACGTGCCTAGACAAAATTTTGAAAACTAAATAAATATACGAAAAATAATTAATTAATAGATGTTTGTATACCTTAATTAACTTACATATACCTTATTTGAAATATACGACCCTGGCTTATTTTTCATACCCCAATATGTTAGTACACTGTGTTGCCTGGAGTTCCACCTTGACCAGAAAAGACCCTCATTCTCTGATCACCATGTGGGCATGAAATCACCAATCATCATACTGAAATTATTCATAACCCCTTTGCTATTACCTTTGCTTAGACAATAAGTCTACAGTTCACACTCAAGTAACTCATTTGAAATATGTGTATGATTTATGATTTGTCTTTTATTCGCCACAACTGACGTATACGACTACATGTATTTGAAAAATAAGTAGCATTTATGCTAATGATTTATTCTTCTATATAATTGAATGCTACAGTCATAAAAGTGTTATCAATTTACTAGTATTTGTCGATTTCAGTTCAGGCACAGATGTTCCAAAGGCTCAGAGATAGTTGTCCTTAAAATTTAGAGATTCTGACCAAAGCGAAAACGAAGTAGTTACTAGAAGAACCAGATTTAGCCACTGTGTGGCCTTAGGCAACATACAAAGCGTGAGGTCCCTTATAGTATTTGGCAACAACAAAATGTAATGGAAATTGTACAACAGAAGGATATGGTATACTTATTAACGAGTCAATTGTATGGTTTTAGGTTTTACAGTTCCATCTTTAAGAATCACTCATAACTATATCTATGCAGGTCTTCTCATAGAAAGGAACCCTAAGCATAATTCTTGCTTGCCTCACTTTAAGATCAGCTTGTTCCATAATTGGCTACTCTTAACCAAATAACAGGATCAACTGTCACTTTTACATCACCCCCATTCCTTGAAGTGCAGTGTTTAGGAGTATATTACAAACTCGAGCCTCTTAATATTAAATCACATACTGGCACGCTAACCACTAGTCTGTGCCTTGCCCTTATCACTTTACTAATAAGGTAACTGTATGCAGTCTCTCTTATTCAACCCAGCCATATCACATTTTTAGCTTTAACTCCATGACAAATATCCTGATCATTTCAGCTGTTATTTGTGTTTACTACCAGAAAGGTAAACCAATATATCTTAGAATACCTCAGAGTAAGGTAGTAATGTGAAATTTTGGTGCCATAAACACGAGATTTGTTTTTATGGAGTTCTGATTTTTGATATGCGTGTTTATCTCTTCTCTCTTGTACTGTTGTGCAACATAATTTAATTTTTGGAATAACTTGGAAATGATATTTTATAAGGGGAGGAGCTCAACATTAAACATAGTTCTCTTTTTAATGTAGGCCTTTCACCAATGCTGCAAAGTGCCACATCTACAATATCAAAGTGGTTGCAAATTCAAGAAGGGAAACTGCTGCTGAAACCTCCATGAATAGGTTCTAGCCCTAAATATTTGGCTCACAGAAGGCATAGATGACTGAGGGTCAGTGCAGTGAATTGTGTTGGTGGTCTTGAGACCGTGTGGAGAAGTTTCTACAAATTAACCCAAACCCTATATATTGCTATCCACAGCAAGCCATAGGCGATTGGGGGTGTCACTGGTGGACACAGTCTGCCATTTGGAGCTATCTATCTGTCAGGACTAAGTGGTGAAGATAGTAACCCATGTGGCATACAAGAACTTTGCAAACTGGGAGGCATTTTGGTAAGACACTCGTGGGTCACAGAGAATCCACAACAGCTAATCATTCTCCTACCTATAAGCAGGAACCATATGCTTTTGTGAACATAGGGGTCCCTAGGCAATAACCATACTCAGTACCCCTGATGCTGTTAGTGTTTCAGGTTGTTGTTGGTAAAGACACTGCTAGAGACGTTTTTCAACTACTTCCTTAAATGTTTTAAGCATGAATGTTCTTGGTATGGATGGACTCAATGATGGGCGATGCAATACATGACATTGAGTTTCAATAGACTAGTGTTTGAGTGAATTGAGTGCTTGGAAAGAAGCAGCTTATTGTCTGGGATAAACTTGTAGCTGAGATACACTCATGTTTTATCCACTGGAGAATCAAGTTATCCATTGTACAAAGTTTAAGGTTCGTAAGAGAGGACCCCCAAAGAATTTAGCTGCTTATGGGGATGATTTACATTGTTTTGATGGGAAGGCATTTCCCACTGTGGTATCAGCAACAAACTGTGAGGATATCCTTGTAGATAAGTCTTTAGAGGAAGTGTAAAGCAAAATTATACATCATCATTTTAGTTTTAGAAATATCCACACCATAACAAAAACAGTACTCATAGTGGCAATGGTCAAAACTCATACTTTGAGGAAGTGCAAGAGAGGAAGAAGCTCACAAGGGCTACTGCAGTGGCTGTATCCCAGACTGATTGACCTCGTGAGATGCCTGTATCATGTAAGACTCGTGTTCCACCCAATGCTACTCACCCACAAAATCATCCTATCACCTTAACACAACCTCATTAGATACTATTGATGGGAAAGGCTTCCAAAAACTCCCATGAGGTTTTTAGAGCAAATATTGCTGATACTTCTATCCAGATATTGCTCTCAAAGAGAGGACCAAAGCATCTGCTGTGAGTGTGGGCTGGCAGGGCACTACAAAGTGAACTGCCTATATCTTGCACTGCAGCAAGATAGGCAAAAGTATCAATTATTCTTGACTGCTCAGGATATAAAGGAGGGCCATAGGCAACTTAAGGCAGCTGCCACTTGGAACCCAAAAGCTAATGGAGGCGAGGTTGGATTTGGCCACTTACCTGAGGGCATAGAATTCAGCTTGCATCAAAAGATTTTATGGTTAGCTCAACTAATTCAGGGCTAGCTGGTGCTTGGTATTTACAAGTAAAGACACACAAGGTTGATAATAGAGCTGTCAGAACCATCTTTGACATTGTTATGTGTCAGGTACTCTGTTTAACTTTGTTTTGGAAAATTGTGATTGGCCAGATGTTACTCGAGAGACATGTCTGTGTCTATTTCTCGATAATGTCATTGACAAGACAGAAGTAATTATCTCAAATCTTGATTCAGGTATTGAGATCTGAGGATTTATCTACTGTGAAAAACTACTAGTTAGTTTCACCTGTGCAAGAAGTGAACAGTGAACTGCACTTCTCTAGAAAATTCATCTAAGACCAGCCTAAGACAGTGCAGGTAGAGGAATTGGGCACAGCTCTTCAAAATGCATAATTAGTGTTTCATGGTTTACTATGGATTAATTATAGTGTATTATTTTTGTCTGCTGTAGTAATGGAACCTACACATGAAATATGCTGTTTTTTGGCCATAAAGCACTTGCTGGAACAGTTTATGTGGCATTGTCACGGTGTTGCTTCCTGCTATATTGATCACTGGTATTGCAAGCAGACTGGAAGTCACGAGAACTAGTTGTTGTGCAGCTCGAGTTGCTTCTGAACTCATTTGTTGATGATTCTGCAAGAAGTATGGATTCAACACAGCAAAAGGTACTCAGTGAGTTGCTGTTAGAATATGCTGATGTGTTTGTGAGACCAAAAAGTCATTTGGGTTAAACAACACTAATGCATCACCACAGACACAGCTGATATATCTAATGAAACAACTATCACACGAGTTTCGGTAGAATACTAGTGATATATCCAGAGTTGAACAATGATATCATACATCCTTTAGAAAGTGTTTGGTCATCACCATTTGTGATTGCCAGAGAGGAGAAGTACTCACCAAATTTCTGTGTTGATTTTAAATGTATTTAAGTTCCCATGAATAGACAAATGCTTGGATGCACTGGAAGGTGCCTATTGTTTCAACACTATAAACCTCACTGTCAGGTTTTAAAAGGGCCGTGATTCTTTACAGTAGTTACCTGTGACTTGTATGCGATAAATTTCAACAATAAACGGACAGCACACAATCCACTTGTTTTAAAATAATATATTCAAAACAAGTCAAACGTATGTACAAAAATTCGTTAAGCTATTGGTTATCACAGTTGTATCCAGAGCTTTAACTAATTCTCTTTTACGTCAAAGACCACACAGGCTTTAGAACCCAACTGACAATACAAATTATTTTTCTCTGTTCTGTTCTTAGAATACAATCTGTGATTAAAACACTTTAAAAGTCACTACTATACACTTTTTATGGCTAAACTTACAAGCACCGTCTAGATCTATATCTCTCACTTGCTCTGTTTTACTTTCATGTTCACTAACTTTCTTACTTGGACTAAATTGGTTGCCTATATATATTGCCTGACTGAGGCCTAGAACTTTCTACAGACTACGAGACGTTACGATGTAACAGTACTAACTTAAAGAAATGAAAAAAATTCACAAGGTTCGAATAATGTGACATCAATTCACAACAATCTAACTGCACAATAAATCATTCATAAACAGTTATGTAAGCAAAACTGTGATAAATTATCGCTTCTAAAAATACTAAATTTAACTTTCGTCCTTTATAACTATCTCAATCATATCTCTCATATTAAATTTAAGTGAAACAGTCGCGTATACCTAACAATAAGTCTCTCTTCAAGATTTCATTGGCTGGGGTCATCAAAGATGTGGCCAGATTCTGCAGGTCATGTGACATCTGCCAGAGAACAATATCTAGAGGAAAGGTAGCCAAAGTGCCACTGGGTGAGATGACTCTCATAGAAGAGTCGTTCAGCAGAGTAGCTTTGGACTTGGTCAGACCACTAAGCACCTTTATCTGACAAGGGCAACCAGTACATGCTGACTGTAGTCGGCTATACAACACATTACCCAGAAGCCATAGCGTTGCCAAAGATAGAGAAAGAGAGAGTAGTAGAAATCTTCCTGGAAGTTTTCTGTTGACTAGGCTTCCCAAAAGAAGTCTTGAGTGACAGATGGACCCAGTTTACCTCAGAACTGATGAAAGAGGTGTGCAAACCTGTGCTTTACCACCCTGTGTAACTGTAGATGTAATGAATTTTGTGAGATAGTGAATGGAGTCTTCAAGAGCATTCTGAAAAAGATGTGCCAGGAGAGACTGCGTGATTGGTACAGGTACCTGCAGGCAGTATTATTTGTTAATTAAGAAGTCTTACAAGCAAGTACATGATTTTCACCCTTTGAGTTGCTGTATGGAAGAACAGGACAAGGTCTGATGCAGATATTGAAAGACCTATAGACAGAAGAAGAAGAGTCAGAAGTGAGTAACACATGCTAGTACATATTATACATCAGAAACCGACTGGAGGAGGCCTTTCAGCTAGCTCAAGAGCATTTGTATGCAGCTCAAAGCAGTAAGAAGTACTTCTATGACAA
Organism: Limulus polyphemus; assembly: GCF_000517525.1. Taxonomy (NCBI): domain Eukaryota; kingdom Metazoa; phylum Arthropoda; class Merostomata; order Xiphosura; family Limulidae; genus Limulus; species Limulus polyphemus. The sequence continues at coordinate 56,109 of NW_013666913.1, read as the reverse complement.
GAAGGCCAAGAATCAATGATTCAAAGTCGGACAGAAGGTCTTAGTTCTGCTACAGACAACAAAAACTCACCTTGCAGTGGAAAGGACCTTTTGAAGTAGAGGAAGTTCCCAACAGAATGGACTATTAGGTGAAAATGAATGGGAAGACCAATATCTACCATGTCAATCTGATGAAGAGGTACTACAAGAGGGAAGAAGACGTAATGGTTGTAGCTATTAAGGCACAGACGGAAATGGCAGGTGTAAGTGTCATAGATGCAGAATCAGAAGACAGTGACTTTGTCATAGAAGATAAAGACCTGCTAGATCTAAGATCACTGGGTGAAGATGAGATGTACAAGAACATCAACATAAGTGAAGAACTGAGTGGAAAGCAGGGTAAAGACCTACAAGAGCTACTGTGCCAGTACCCAGATGTGTTCACAGATAGATTAGGGAAGACAGACATTGTGTAACACAAGATCGAGACTACGACCAGGGATTCTGTCAAGGTGAAGCCCTACCAGATGCCCTATGAAATGAGAGACCAACAAGAGAACTGCAAATGTTGTTGCAGACTATATGAGAAGACTTTGTGTATGAACTGAAAACAGTCTTTGTATATAGTGTAAAAAATATTGTAAATATTTTTCTTGCTGGTGATTCTGTCTGCCATCTTCTTTGCGCCTAGGTGTCCTCCCACAATCAACTCATAAGCCAGCTTCATCACTTGAATACGATATTCTGTTCGTACTATGTTCTGTTTAACTTCCCCAGTAGAACTGCCTTGATAGATCTGGTACATCTCTCTCTTTTTATCCTCTATTCTTGTGCTCCACTTCCTCCCTGGCACTGTCCCAAAGTTTCTGTAGTGGGGGTCTTATTTCTGTGCTTTCTTCAGTTCCTGTAGACCTACATTCGGATGTCACTTTTCGAGACTTGAAGGGGCTTGATGTCTTGCTTGCTCTTCCTTTGGTGAGCTTTTGTGGTGACTACAGACACCTCATCAGACTTCTTTCTGTCTGGTTCCTCCAAATTTCTACTGCCCAACATATTGCCAATCACCAAGTCATAGATGTATGCCTTCATACACGTGGCTTCGAGGTCTCCCGTGTCGTATGGAGTATCCACCTTTATTTTTGTTATGGGAAACTTTCTCACTATCCCATCAATCACTACTGCACCCAGTGTCTCGTAGGACCTTCATTTTCTTGTCCCCGACATAGCCTTCATTTTCTTGTCCCCGACATAGCCTTCATTTATTGGCATGTTGTGATTTGTTGGCATCTCTTGGTGTTTATCAACTGCTAACTTGAGCTGACCATCAGTCGTGCATTGTTTAACCATGGAGATAGCATTTCCTTCTTGTGGTGAACCTGGCGTATTGTGTCCATTTTGTTTCTTCTGGCAGTGGCATCCTGCAAGATGACAGCTACTCTTTTTTGTTTTTTGCCAGGACTATCTCTGTAGGTAGCTCCAGCTGCTTTATGTTGAAATTTCTGCTGCTGCTTCTTGATGACAGACTCGCACTTTCTAGCAATGTGCACCATTTTATAAAAAAGCATAGCATATCTTTACTTTCTGATGAGATTTCTGTTGTTGATTGTTGGTGACAAACTTGAACTCACTCACAATGTGTCTCATTTTATAACAAACATAGCATTTCTTCTTCTTTCTGTTTGTTGACTTTTTGTCACTTTTGGTGGCATCCTCCGTCTGATCAGTCACCCCTGTTTTCAACTTTAACTGGTTATTCTTGGACTTGCCAGTTATACTCCCTTCCAGCTTGTTGATTTCATCCACGTCTTTTGGTGCTCTCTCCTGTAGGAGCAGTGACTTGTCAGTTGAGCACGTCATCATGAGCTGTTCACGAATTAGTAGATCTGTCAGTCCTTCAAAACTATTTTCACACCTGGCCATGTCAGTCCACCATGTGAAGTATCACCATAGACGTGCCACAAATTGAAACAAAGTTTCTCCAGTGTCAGGCTTGACTTCTTTGAACTTCCAACATAAACCTTCCTTGGTAAGCTTATAACATTTCAACAAAGCACTTTTTACTTGACATAGTCCATGACATCTTCTGTTGTCATGCCTGCATATACTTATAGGCCTTTTATTGTGAGAAGTGAGCTGAGACAGACTGCCCAGTCACCTTTGTCATACTTCTGATATTGTGTGAATCCTTCTTTCTGTTCATCAGATTTTGGCAACTTGGGTCAACTGGTCCTGACTCCATCGTCATTCTTGGGTCCTTCATCTTTCTGTTGAGTGGGCTTGCAATCTCAATTTGTACTCTTATTCTCTCTATTTCGAGTCTTTCCCTTCTCTCCTTTTCTTTTTCTTCTTTCTCAATTTGTATTTTTGTTCTGTCTATTTCCAGTTTCTCCGTTCTCCTTTTCTTCTTTCAGTCTTTCTCTTTCCCTTTTTTCTTTTAGTCTATCTTCCTCTCTTCTCTGTCTCTCCTTCTCCCTCTTCTGTTGCCTCTCCTCTTTAGTTGTTGTTGTTGTTCAACAAACTCTCGTACACTACCATCTTTTAGCCCAAGTTGCTCACCTCTCTCTGTTCATTTATCCAAATCAGTCGAAGTGGTTATATAGCGTGATTGTAATCTCAACACTATTTTCGCCACCACTACAGTTGTGCATATATAGGCCTACTTCAGCTGTCGTCCACGTCTTCTTCTTCTACTGCATTTTACCATTGTATAATCTTGGCTGGCTCACCAAATTTCAGGTTTCTATAGGGCTGTGATTCTTTACAATAAGTGTCTGTAACTTGTTGGCGATATATTTCAACAATAAACAGGCAGCACACAATCCACAAAATATTCAGATTTACATTCTTTTAGAATGGTTACAAACTTTCACACATAAAAAAGTCTTCCTTATCTAAGTTTAGAAATGTCTAGATGCTATGTCCTCCTTATTTTCATCAGTGAGATAACCAGTGATGTGGATAGTATCTGAACTCTGAGAGAAATGCTAATATTATTTTATGTATATAATGTCCTATTTTCTCAGTCTAAAATATATACAGAATTTCTTCAGACTCCTCTTTTTGTCATCTAGAAGTGCTGTATAATGTTTTGAGCACTCATCTTTGACTTGTTCTTTTTTTAAGTAAATAAAGACTGTCTTTACTTTGTTTAACATTGTATCCTATTTTGTAGTTCATCTCAATGAGTTTGTGGTTACTATCCAGAGTGTACCTGAGAATACCTCATCATTATATAGTTAGTAGTTGTTCACAAGTTAAGGCTATTATCACGTGGTGTGAATCAAATCCACATTTATTGGAATGAAACCACTGCTTCTTTTGTTAAATTTATATCTATGTTAAAATCACTGTCTGGATTCAGCTATCCGTCTCTAATTTAGCAGTGAAAGCCTAGAGGGAAGGCAGCTAGTCATCACCATCCGCCGCCAACTCTTGGGCTACTCTTTTACCAACGAATAGTGGGATTGACCGTCACATTATAACGACCCCACAGCTGAAAGGGCAAGCATGTTTGGTGTGACGGGGATTCGAACCCGCCACCCGCAGATTGCGAGTCGACCGCCCTAACCACCAGGCCATGCCGGGCCGTCTACTGCGTATGGAGATCAGGTTTTGGTTACAAACTTAAAAAAAGCCAATTTTGAAGAGATGTGATAATAATTACACGAGTGGATGGGAGAGTCTTGATGGACCAATAAGGTTCGTTATGGTTCTGATGCTTTATATTATGCTGTATTATGTTATAATGCGTAGATTCTACTGAATAATTAGTTGGATCTGTCTCTGTTTAAATTGGTATTTTTCGGTCGTGTTAGCTATTTTTGGCGTAATTTCATTGCTGTTTTCCCCTATTTCTCTGTAATATTCGAGAAAAATGGAATCATTATATTGAGTAGAAGGTGTTCAACGGCAAAACTGGCGAAGTGAAAAGTATTTCAGGTTATTATTTTTATGTATTTATTTTCTTTTATTTATTTATTTTAACATTTGTGTCTTTTAGTCGTTAGCGCCGGCTAACGAGGTATGTTTTGTCTTCGGGCAACTCTGGTAACATGCACTGACAACCAAATATACTTAGGTTTAGCGACCCGAAACTTTAAATAAGGAGGTAAGAAGTTTAAAGGTGACAGTTTAAAAAAATTATTAAAATGTATAATTATTCTAATATGACAACTTTAACCACAAGATTATTTCTTTAGTTTGATACTAGTTATTAATGCTATATAAAATTTGTAGAGTAACGTACTTATGGTGCCACCTGTTTAGAATCTAGAAATGATTCACGTGAGGTAAAATGGCAACGAGGTTGATTATATTATTTGAAATTGAAGTTCAACGGTAAGGAATATACACCCACATAAACTGAGCTTACCTGATTTTAATTTGAAAACTACATCATTTATTTTTTAATGTACTGTTTATTGGAAATTGCATACTGGCAACAGTATTAGTTAAGTAGTACTAGTAGTGGAATTTTAAACCTGAACTTAAATATTTCAACTTGTTTAAGTTTAACTTGAATTTGAAAGATTAACTTTAAGTAAAAAAAAAAAGAAAAACATGTTTAGCGTCCGGAGTTTTCGAACAAAAAAGGAGGTCCTTTTATTTCAAATGACCTCCTTTTAAAGAAAATTTGCACCCCTTTTCAGGATTGTTTCATGTTTTCAAATGGTCCACCTGAAACAGAAGTTTTATTTGTTTCGTTTTTTCATGAAAACGATACAGAATGTATGATAAATAAAGAAAAAAGGCAAAATGAATGAACCGTGTTCATTTCATTTTTTAGTTAGAAGTCTTTGTATAATCGAAAAACGATATTTGAAACATGGGAAAAAATCACACACAAAAAAAGAATTGCGAGTGGTGACGATAAACATGTGTTTTTATTTTTACTTGGTGTGGCTTGTAAGTGTAATCTTTAATTAAAGTTTTGGAAGTACACCACCATATTATTAAGATTACACCAAGTTAACAAAAGTTATAAGTATTTCACTTGTATTACCTTAAGAATACATTGTTAATGTTAAGATTATATATACAATAAGTTCTGATTAATAAAAGTTACTTCCAGGAATTAAAAGTAGTTTGTTTTATGGAAATTATTATTCATATAAATTACATCAATCCACATCATATAACATATAGAAACACCATTTCCTTTATGTATATCCACTCCTCATCTCTAAAATTCTCATCCAGTTTCCTCTTAAAACCTTCTCTGTTACAATTTCTGCCACATCTGAAGGCTAGCAGACCTGTTAGAAATGTAACACTGCCTTAACTGGAGTGGTGTCTGAGTTTTCCATACCTTAAATTTCTGCCTTCTAGTCTTGGTGCATGCATAATATTTTCTGAAAATGCCATCTGGATCTATAAACTCCAAAACTCACACAGTCTTAAAAAAAAAGTTTGTGTAACTCAAATCTTTTCTCTTTAGTAAAATTGTATCGATATATTTAAATTTATCCCTATACAATAACTACTTTGTACTGTATTGTGAAGAAATTGGGATGAGTGGACACAAGTTTAAGATTTGAAAAAGACAGGCCAGGCTCAAGTTAAGATAGTTTTATTTTTTAACAGGGTGATTGGCCTATGGAATGAGTTGCCATTGGCAGTAGTGGAAGCCAACAGTTTAAGAGGGGAATCTGTGATTTCCTGAAAAATAAAGGGTGGGTTTAAGTTTTTACTTGTTTTTACTTATATACTTAGCCTATAGTAATGAGCATTTTTCTACTGGAAGCACAAATAATCTGCTTTAACAGATTTCAATCCATATAGAGGAACTTATCAGGAAGTCTTTAGAAAAAAAGTTCCAGTGGGCATGGTTTTCTTTCTCAGATTTCAACATAAACACACAACATTTATCTCTGATAATCTTTCTGATAATCTTTCAGCTCATTTCTCATGACCCCCCCCTCCCCCGATACAGCAACCAAACCACTGCCAAATCTAACTTTATTCCAACATTTTCTGGTAGAGATATAAAAGGAAATTAAACTTGTTTTTATCAAAATTGTATTTAAATATTACATGCAAAAGAATTGAAATCTATTCACAAACAATAGATTTATGTCTTGAAAAATATTCAAGAAAATTTTCCAAAGTCATAGTTACCCTTAAACAGTTTCTAGTAAAGTCATTTGATACTTTTTAAGCACTATATTTTCTATGTTTGATCTGTAAAGAATATAATTAAAATTATTTTTGTTATGATATAATTACATTCTTGTTACTTACTAAGGTATCATGCCTTGCCAGCTTGTGCCTTATACACCATTAGACTTGATGTCTCACAAATGACTGCTGTAAAAAGTATTTTAACTAAGTCTATAAGCTGGAAACCTAGCTGGTCTGACAAGCTTTGATACTAAGCGTTGTACATTTGATACAATGTTAAATTCATAATAAAGTATTCTTCATTACCCATTCCAGCCATTTATAAACTATATTGTCACAAAGTGGGTTTCTCGTCATCAAATATAGTCTTGAAAGGTTTTAAAAACTATGTCCAGATCTTTTTCCTTATCCAATTCACCTAGTTTCTCCTGCAAAGCTATGAGGATGATATTGTGATAACCAATACACATAACCTTACTTTTATTAAGATAAGAAGGCATCTGGCAGGTGTTAGTTCATTAATAGTCCAAATCTTTGCAAAACCTCGGCATGTTTTGTAAAATTTTAAATTCACAATACTTCATAATCTACAAATTTAACCAATTTATTGGATATTCCTTTATAAACTAACTGACAACTTTTGTACCTGATGATGACAAAACTTTGTTGAAATGTATATTTTAATAAAGTGTACTTCATTACTCATTCATCTCTAAACTTCATTAAAACAGTGTTTATTAACTAATTAATAATAAACCAAATAAGATTTTGTTGCATCCCCTAGAAATATGGAGTGTAAGTCAAAGATGGTTATTAGTTCATTCTGTTAGGTGCTGGTTAAACTTCATTTGGATTATTGTGTTCAGTTTAGGTTCACTTGGTTAAAAGAGAATGTTGAATTGTTGGAGATGGTTCAGAGAAAATCCATTTTTAAAGGTTTTATCTTACAAGGATAGGGGGAAATCCTTGATATACATGTGTTTGGTGGAGATAAGGGCTTAGTTGGATGTAGAGAAATAATTTTCTGAACACCCCCAGTTGCATTTGACCCTAAACTCTCAGTTAAAGTTCAAACAGCTTTAAACCGGAATTACTGCCATGCTTTTTGTTTGATTAAGATTGTTCTAAAAGAGTTTGCAATCCATAACTCCAGTTGGCCATTTTCAAAACATTTTCAGACAGTAAGATTAGACGACAAGTATAAGATTTATTGGACATTGCCCCAATTAAGGCAGTGTTGCTTTTTTAGTAAAGTTGTTAACTTATGGAATATTTTGTTGTCTTCTGGTGTGGTAGAAGCTACAATATTGAAAGAGTTTAAGAGGAGAATGGATCATGGGTAAGAAAGTTTCTTATTGGGTATGGAAATCCATACTGATATGTTTTTGCTAGAACAGAACCAATACAAAATAAAGTCTTGCAGGAAAAAATATAATGGGACTTGGCTTATCAAGCACTTTTTTGTTTCATTTCATGCTCAAGGAATCTTTTTAATATAATTGTAATTGTGTTCTTCCACAGTGATTCATTTCATAAGCCTACTATAGGTGATAATCATTCATATGTTGGCAAAGTTGGAGAAAAAGATTTATTTGTGAATGCTTGGAAATTCTCAGTGCTGGTAAAATTTTGTGCTCACAAACATGGATTAGATGAGTATATTAAATATTAGGGTTGCTTATAAGGAAAGGGGTTTCTTTGTATAGTTTGGAATGGGTTCAAATGGCCACCTGTTATACCTTAGAAATGAAAGACATACCACAAAGAGTGTAGTTCAGTTGCTAATGTACATTCTTCTTCTTGGAAACCCGTATCAGGATAGCAAAGAGTGAGGTATATTGTAATTGAAACTATGACAAATCTTGCTTTGTTGAAATATTACACCCATGACCTATCCATAAAAACTTGTTTTTTGGTTTGATGCATTCTGCTCTTTTTTTTTTTCTCTTCCCCTTTTTCTTCATAGTTTTATTTTCATTCAGATACAGACTGACGTTGTTGACCCTTCTGTTCTGTTTAATGCTATTTTGTTCAGACTGAGTCATTTCATACTGTTCATAGATGTTTTTAAAGGTAACCTGTTCTCAAAATCTCCTTGGAGTTGGTTTAACATACTTTGGAAGGTTTCCGACTCCTTCATCAGATGTGACTTCATACCACATTTCCTTTAGTTACTAGTAGATGTTCTTTGGTTTATGTCTGTGTTACATCTCTTCCTCGTCTCATAAACTGTTTGAGTAATTGGTAATTATATTAGTATTTATTATTAATGTTTTGAATTAAGTTATAAAATGTTGCTGTTTTATTTAGATTATCATTCAGTATTTGACATGGGTTTGAGATTATGTTAACCTTCACATAATATGATTGAAATATTTCAAAGATACATGGCCTGAGAGTGTTTTGAGAAAACAGTGTTTATATTCACTTAACCACTAAATATCTTTTGTTAACCTTAATTCTTACCACAACTGTCATCCCAACTGGCCTGATGAGCCTTGGTATTGGACAAAAGGCCTTGTTCGCACTAGTTATGGCAGTTATGTAGTGTCATCAACTTATTGTTCTGTGCTTTCACTGACAAGTTCTTAGAATTTTAATGAGGGTTGTCAGTCTGTAGACATCTGGAGTGGTGAGAAACAAACAATTATAATGTCAAGGCATAACAGTATGTTCATTTTTCAGTTGAACACGCATGCTTTGTAATAGCTTCTGGTCTGAGTAGTTAATAGGGTCATACAATTTAAATCTATCTAAGGAAAAAGATTTATTACAACTTTAGGAAATATCATTATATTCATGATCCAGGATAACCTGTAAGTTTATTTTTGTAATTAGTGAGCTTTAATAAATGGTTTCTTACAGAATTTTTTACTATTGTACTTTTGTTATTTTATTTTTCATATAATTCAAAACATTCTTACCATTGAGCAGTTACAAGTGATTACTTTTTAAGAGCTGTTAATATATTGTGCCAAAGTTGAAATTGTGGAAGTAGCATGAACTTATGTTTTAAACATTGTATCACATACAAATCATGTACGAATATGTTGACGATTATATTGATGTAGATTTGATTTTATTACACTAAGAAGATGAAGTGATCAATGAAAATTTGGATAACATTGGAGTTTACTTTTTATAATGAAGTTTCCTTTGTATTGTTTATTAAGCATTTCATTTTACAAATATTTATTTATTTTTTAGAAAATATATGGCATCGCAAATATATAGATATCACCTGTGCATGTACATATGAATCGTATGTATATATATATGTATGTGTGTGTGTTTGTGTGATCCAAAAAAAAATGATAATAATGACTTAACTTTTGAAGTGTTGTATATAGATAAAAATGTTGAATGTTCCTGTAAATGCCATAAAAACTTTTGATAATCTGGCATGTAATTTATTAGATCTTTTGAGTTGCCAACTCTGATATACTTTGTATACAGTATAAAAGTAATGCATATTGCTTAAGTCATTTTTCAGCTATATGTAATTGTTTGACATACTGTTGCATTTCTTCCAGTTCATTGTATATACCATTACGAAAACCCTGGTTTTGAAACAAATACCTTATTGCTGCTATGGGGTCTGTCTTAGGTAAATTTAAGGTGAGTTTTAGTTTACATAGTTTTGTTTTTAGACGTACACATTGGAAATATGGTGCAGTATCAAGTCTACAGAAACTATAAATCTTGATTTAAAATTGATAGTTTTTTTTACATATTTAAGTAATCACAGCCACTAGTAAGCAGCATATTTCTACAATAATTTATAAATCTAGTAAATTTGTATAATTATACAATTTGTTAAAAATAAATCAACCACATTTTATCAAAAATAATGACAAAATGTATAAATTGAACCAAAATTTTTAAACGTGGTAATATTGTAAAAATAATACATTTGTTATAGATAAAAAAAGAAAAACTTTTCTTCACATCACAAAGTTTAGAAAAAAATTTAGTTTTAAATTATTATTTTCTATTATACCTGGACATTTGTATTGCAAATGTCAATAATCCTGATGGGTAACACTAGACTTTTGTTCTTTTTTTTTTTTTCACAAAGAAATCATTTAGTTAGAAATTGAAACAAAATTTTTAATCATGGTTGAGATCAGTCCAAATCACAATGGAGCCAAAGAGTGTATTGACAGTGTTTAAAGTCAAGAAATAAATGTTATTTTGTAATGTCACAAACTTAGACTAGTGAGTTATATCAGTATGCCTAATTTTTGGCACTTGTGGCTGGTCCACCTGGAAATTTTAAATGGCCTGTATGGATAGTTTACTTGTTATTTCATCTCATGCACTAAAATAGTGCTATTTTTTTGTCATTAGTTCTGCCGGAGGATATAGTTTCTGCCTGATCATATGATATTATAGTGAATTTTAATTCTTTCCTTCAAAACATGGAGATCATTGTTAGTTTATTAAATTCCCTGGTTATACTGGTCAATTCACAAAAGTTGTTTGCAACTAATCTACATTAAATTAAAAGGACGAATGCTAATTCTATTTAAAAACTAGTCAGTGAAGTTTTAATGTTAGCAGGTCAAAAGTCAAGACAAAGTTTGAGATGGAGCTCAGGAAGACACTATCTAGCTGATATGCTGTGTAGTTTCTAAAACCATTTTAAGGGTGCGTCATTGTTAAGTAATGCTCCTCAGAAAATTATGTTTCTTCAAAAAGTGGACCCGCTAGCAACAGAATACTATAGTATCATTACCAGTGTAATATAATTAGGAAAACACATTAAATTGTAATTTTTCTGTTAATTTTTTTACCAATTAAATGGGCTTTGTTTTGATTGCAATACAAGTACTTATATAATTTGTACTAATTAAGCAAAACTTTGTTTTTTTATGCATACAATAAAAAGGAGTTCTTTAGAAGATTCTGCATTTAATTAATATTTGTAGCTTAATAAATTTACTGTTAATTGTATCTGTAAATAATTTTTTCACTTACTTTCAGAAAAAGCCTTTAACTAGAGATATTTTGGAAACATTAGAAAAGGTAAGAACTAACATAGTTTGCATGCAGGTCTTTAAAGTTTTGTGGCTAGTATCTAATTAAAAAACATATTCAAACTATACATAGAATCTAAATAATGTAACATTGCAATTAACCTTGTTGAGATAGGTCTTCCTATGGCCATGGATCAAAGGCTATGTCATCATGTTTGTAGACTTAAATTCAAATTTTATTAAACTACTATTTTATGAATGTATATCAGTAAATTTGGTATCAAATTGTAGATTATAATTCAAATTTTAGTATTATACATTAGATAAATTTCTTAATTTAAAAATAAATATAAAAAAATATCTTAAATATTGATTTTTGTGTGTCACGTGGTATGTTGAATGCAGCATTGGTTCAAATTAGATGTTTGTGATGTCCAAATACAAAATCTATTGTTTCTTACAAATTAGGAACTCAAATAACTGATACTGACAAGCTAAGAAGATAAAATATGAACCTCCTATCTTTTCTAATTCCTGAGATATTGCTACATCTAGTGAATCAAACACAGTAGCCTCAGCCACCTCTTTCCATTTTTGGAAATGCCTTTCGTACACCTACTTCTGTCTAATGACGTGTGAATAACCAATCGAAAGCTCAGAATGCTGTTCTCCGAGCTTTTGCAAACTATTTATGCAGGAAACCCTTTCTTTTCATGGTAGATTCCATTGAGCTCAAAAAAACATATTCTTTAGACCCAAATACATCTTAGTTACTAAACTTGGTAAAATATAGTGGAACTCTGTGGCATTTATATAGTAATTTATGTGTTTTATTTTGTTATTTCAAAATGCATATATAAACCTAAAAAAATTATTTTGTTTTACACTCTCCACGTGCAAAATTTGATAAGGCTTAGCATCTTTTGGCAAGCAGCAAAGAAGTACAAAGTTTGTAACTAGAAAAGATAATTGTTTTCTGTACTTTTTTATTTACTTTCTATGTTTTAAGAAAAATAACTGAAATTTAAGAACTTATCTGTAAATAGTAATAATGTCTATGTATATATATATATAATATTTTATAATTGAAATGTGACTGTATTTTACAAAATACTGGTCCACTAGAACACAGCCAAGACAGGTCACTTTGTAAAGGCCAGTTTTGTTATATTGGATGCAATAATGTTATAATTTGTAGTAATTCTAGAATGAAAAAGTATAATTTATATCCATTTCCTATTTTGTTTATGGTGGTTACAAGTTCGGTAGAATCTACCAAACCCATACAAAGATGCAATTGTGGAAATATCAGATAGAATATAGTTTTTAAAAAAAAAAACGTTTAATAATTATCTGAAGGATATCAGGAAGTCATGGAGATTTTGCTTATGAAATATGTTAATTTTCTTATGCATATAAGTATTTTTAATCTTAAAATTAAAATTACTTCACATGTTGGATAGTGAATATTTGAAAATAAAAAATGCACTAGCAAATAATTATTTCAAAAAAGGATAATAATTAATTAAAAAACCTGATACTTTGTGCACGAATGCCTTGTAATGTTTACTGATAATCTGCAAAATTTCATGAAGATACATATACATTTTAAAAAATTACAGTGCTTTATGGTTACTTTCGGGAATATGGGCTGAGTGGAATCCACCCACCCATATTAGAAGGGTTAAGGAAAAACTTTAAAATCTATTATGTGAAGTTAATACAGGAAGTGATATCCTTATGTTAATAGGTCAGAAGTCATAACAATATTCCAGAGGATTTTAAATATTGGGAGTGTGATTCATATATCTACCCACTGAAATAAGTTTAGGTATAATTAGTTGCATGATGTGCATAAGTAGTTGAATCATGGACTTGTACATTTCCACTGTCATATTTTGACTTACCCAGTGGTAGCTGTTGAACTTCAAAGGGAATTTGACATAATCATTTTCATTGAAGGGGTAATTTTATGTATCATGTAGTAATACATTTTATTACAGAATACTCTACAACTTTAAAACAGTTTTTTTCTGAAAATTTTGATATTTTGTGCAAATATTGAGTAATATTATAACCTAATTTCTGTGTTTTACTGTGTTTTTACACCTCAATTTCACTAATTTGATGTGGATAAATTTAGTTAAAAGGTACTTATTTTACTATGATTTTTTTAATCTCATAAAAGAAAAAATATTAGATTTTTAAAATAGCTTTTATACTTTGCAATTACATGTAAATTGAGCAATATTCAGGCTTGTGGACTTTTCCAGGAAATCCAGGCTACCTCTGAATACAAACGAAGCACTGAGAAGGCTCATAAACATCTAGTGGGCTCACTAATTCTTTATTCTGTTCTGTTGTATGTTTTGGCTGCTGTGGTCTTCTATTTTTGGTTCTTTCCTAGTACCTTCAGTGATGGGGTGTTACATTCATTGCCTTTAATAATATTTCCAGTCTTGTAAGTTTTCTAGCTTATTTTATTTCATTAAAACTGGATATATGTAAGCTTATAGAGTGAAGTTATTTAAATGTTTAGACTTATGCTCTCAAGGGTATGTAAAGAACATGATGACAGGTAATTAATATTAGTGTAATGTTTGTAAACAAAGGTTTATTTTAGAGGTACTTTTCACAGCATTTTATGATTAATTGAGAGTTAAAAAGAACACATGCCATAGCTTTTGCTTAAGTTTATTAAGGTTTGCTTGATACTACAGACATCATATAAGAAAAGTTACTTTATTTAAATGTATATATATAAAACTAAGAGACAAACAATAGTTCCAGTAATACAACTTTATCATAGAAAAAAAAAGTGCAGAACAGAAGATCTGGTTTCTGAAATTATGTGCTATTTGTGTAATTTTTTAAATGAGGCAAGACATAGAAAATAAATATGTATGCATTGCATTTTCTTTCATATCTGTGTGTTTAGAGGGCTGAATTCATCTAACTGACAGTCCAGGGTCTAATATATTTTAAAGGGGGCCAGTGATAGAATTTTATGGATTTTAAAAGAAATCTCAAGAGTAGTGTGATCATATATATTTCTTTTACTACTAACTTATTTTTATAAATATGTTGTGTTTGGTTTACTTATTATTGTAAATGTACTGAATATTATGTATCATTTTTGTAACATGTACATCTTGTAAGAGAAAAGTTAACGAAGGAAAAAAATCATTAACGTTTTGCTTGCCCCATGTTTTCCTGGATAGCTACAGGTACTTATAAAATGCTTGTTCAGGGGAAGCTCACATTTATCAAGCAACAAATACAACAAATATATATTTTTTAAAACTTTGAATAAAGTTATATATATATATATATATATATATATATATATA
>NW_013666913.1:38977-41671 GCF_000517525.1 Limulus polyphemus | reverse complement strand
ATATATATATATGTATCAAGAGTAATAGAGCACCTGTGCTTTTTTCCCTGCATTGAAGACTATAAACTAAACCAATTGATATCAGAATTTATTCATTATTTATGTTTCCCACTAAACTTTAGAAAATAACTTTTCACTGTGATATATCCTATGACTGAGACAAAATAATCAAGTTGTTGCGTATAGTTAGCACATTCTTTTGTAACCAGCTTTATCTTGTTTTAACCAGCAGTTATAATGAGGAAGGGTTAATTAAATTTAATAACTTTTCTAGAATCTTGATTCTGAAGAGATTACTCCATTGGTACTTCACTTCCCACTAAACTTTAGAAAATAACTTTTCACTGTGATATATCCTATGACTGAGACAAAATAATCAAGTTGTTGCGTATAGTTAGCACATTCTTTTGTAACCAGCCTTATCTTGTTTTAACCAGCAGTTATAATGAGGAAGGGTTAATTAAATTTAATAACATTTCTAGAATCTTGATTCTGAAGAGACTACTCCATTGGTACTTCACTCGAGCTATTAAGAGAAATGAAGAACAGCTGACTGGACTAAAGAAAAAGAAGAAATCAATTCTAGATGAAGTGATGAATAATGAAACATACAGAGTTGCCAAAGAGTTGCTAGAAAAGTTTGACCCTGAATTACTGAAAAAACAAGAGGTGAGCATGTATCATTCTTAAAGTTTACATATGGATAATAAATACACAAACAAAACTTTTCCAATGCAAAATAAAACCTTAATTAGTTGTGAGGAGAGGAAATCCACTATACACTTTAAATAAATGTCCAGAGATACAGCTTTTGAGTGGATTGTTTTATTTTTTCAACTTTGTAACAACATTTGATCACTCGCGGGGTCATCATCAGGTGCATAAAGTGTAATTCATATAAAAATACCATGTTTTTACTTCATTAATGAAAAACTCGTGCAAAACTGATCAAATAAGCATTTGAAAACCTGTTCTCTGTAAATGCTTCAGTAAACTGATTTTTACATACATTTAGCTGCAAAATACTGTAAAAAATGTGGAATTTGCAACCACTAGAAACAAATAGATATAATCAAATACAGGTTTGTTTATATCTACGTAGATATCAGTGAAAAGAAATGTATATCTCTCGGGAAGTGTGTCACATTTGACCTGCTTTCGAAGTCCAACATGCGGTAACTTAACAAATATTGTTAATGACTCCAATACATAAATTCCTTAAATCTACAATGGTATGGTGGGTATTATGTTCCCCAAAGATTTCCTTTCATTAAACTGTGGCCACAGTCCTTCTACTTACTCAGATAGCTATGTCTGTTAAGCTTTACGTACATAACTATTAAAGCACTAAAAGCAGTTGGATTTTAAGTATGAGGAATTTTTACTTCCTCAGTAATGAGAAATCAGATTTACAACCCTGATTTAGAACATAAAGCAGATAATCCCAAAAAGAATTGTTCTTAACCCTCCTATTACGTTCAGAATGTAGGTACATCCGTTATGTTTTGAGCATATTCTGATAAAATTTCAAAGAAGTTAAAACAGTCTGAAAGTGATAAATATTTTTTTCTTTGCATAAAGTTTTTATCTTAAATATTAAAATTTATATAAACTTTCATTATAATAAACTCAAAAATATATTTAATTGCATCAAAATGTTATGCAAACCAGCATTGGATCAAATATACCCTAAACATAAAAGAAGGATTAAAGATTTGATTAGCAAGTTAAAGATTATATTCTTAAATACCAGTACCAAAACATATTATGTAATAGATGTTATTAATAGTAGGACATTTTGAAATTATTCAATTGGGTGAAGGCATAAGGACAGAGGATTTTTAAATTTTCCCCATAATCAAATTATAGCACCTACACTGAAGTTATGTGAAAAATAAAAATGTAACTAGTAAATAGTTAAAGCTCCAAAAAAGTAGAATATGCTATTTTATTTAGGTTAATCAACATTCTGATGTGGTTTCAGATAATGAAACAATGTTTAAGTCATTGCTCGGTATTTTTTTTTCTGATGAATACTTGTGTTTATTCAAAATTGTAATGGTTATAGAAAACACGGTTGTTTGAATATTTTTCATAGCAGATAGAATGTTAGTAATTTATAACCTTTCTTTTTGTACAGAATTATCAAGAAACGCATTCACAAAATGGATCGGGAGAACGACCAACTTCAAATGAAAAGGATACTGGTAAGTTTGCTAATTGGTTTAATTTGTTAAAGGTGAATTGTTTGTGGCCGATGGCTTGCTAAAGATTTGTTAGTATTTGTAAAATTTTTAAATATTTGCTATCCATACTCCAAATTAGTTTATTTTATCATCTGTTTAGATTTTTCTACTTACGTACAGTGTTTTAAAAATTTTGTCTTGTAAACGTAAGCTTGTTACGTCACTTCATAATTTTAATCTTTTGTCAAGAATAAAAAAATATTTCAATTTGTCTTAGTTTATTAACTTGGCAATGGTAATAAGATTCTAGATTCATCAGTATGATAGATAAACTATGAATTTTTAAATTTTCTTACTTTATTAACATTAATAAAATTGTAGATTCATCAAGATTATAAATTCACTATAAAATTTTTAATGCTGATGCAAAAGTATTTCTTACTTCAAAGGTTATTTACTGAGTGGGCTTTCTTTTGAAAAATTAGTTACAAATAATAATAATATGGAA
>NW_013666913.1:3628-38967 GCF_000517525.1 Limulus polyphemus | reverse complement strand
AAGTGTCATACCTCTCGCATTAGCTGCATATTATCTTATGTTTTTACTATGGTTAAGTAAATGAAGTAAAACTAAAGTGTCATACCTCTCGCATTAGCTGCATATTATCTTATGTTTTTACTATGGTTAAGTAAATGAAGTAAAACTAAAGTGTCATACCTCTCATTTTAAATATTATTTCCCTAAAAGCTTTAACTACTTTCTTTGTTAAAAGCACAGTCTACTCCACTACATTCGGTAATTGACATGACAGCATAGAGTACGATACCCACGTAAATTTATTTTTACGGTGATATTAGTAATGATTAAATTCATTAATTCAAGGCTCAACTGAATAATTCACAAATACCAAACTTTTAAACAAGCAGTGCTTCATAATAGTTCACTGTGAAAGTACTTAAAGAATGTAATCCTGAAAAGAGATAAATGGTAATGTTGTATGTTGAAGCCACTTTAGCTTGGATAATTATAATGTAATAGTTTATTAGAAATAATAAATGAAAGTAAATTACTAATAAATATACTTTTTTGTTTTTGAAAGTACATAAAACTATCTTTGATTTTGTTGTTCTCAAAACAAATTAACAGTTTACACATCTAAGTACTATCAAGCAGATCTTAAAATTCTTCAGTATATACTTTCTCTAAATGTTGTGTGTATGCTGTGCAGTATCATTAGATATAATGTAAAATGCAACTGGAAAGTATAGGAAAGCTTTCAGTCTTTAGGGTTAGGGAGAGGAACTGTGACTTTAATCTTAAGTTCAAACTATACTGCAGTAGCAATGAACACTATTAACTCTTTAGTTGTAGTGTTATAGTAGAGTTTGCACTATGTTAGAATGCTATAGACTTGGGCTTCTTTATAACCACCATAAACACAGGAGTGTGTGAACATATTGGTGGGTGCTTGACAGTGTCATTTTGTAAAATAGAAATTTAAAGCATTACAACTTGTTGAATGAAACATATAAATCACACTGATAGCTGTTTCTGTAAAAATTATACTTGTAGCTAATACGTTGGAAGAGTACAGACATCATGATTAGAACTGTTTAGAGACTTGTAGGAGGATTCAGACTTGGCTATTTATAGTTACATTGTACACATACTGAACCTAATCTTTGCATAATATAGATATTCATTGTTTGTGTGTAGAAAATATATTATTTTCTTGCATCGAGGTGAATAGGATATGCCCAGTTCCTGAGGCTTGGTAAGATATTGGTTTGTTTTTTTCACTATGTAAATGGAAACAGTGGATGTTATTGAAGTGAGCACAGTCCTTCATAATCTTAATCCTAAACAGAATTGGCTGTACCAGCTATTATCTTTCTCAACAATATGAGAACTGTGAAAGAACTTAACCATTACTAGGCTTTTTGTTTGCAATGTAAATAAAAAAATGCTGTGTTTATTGAACTTCTTTGTAACCAACAAGTTAACCCTGTTCTAACAGCACTTGGCACTACTCTACTCATCGGCACACTTTAACCAAAATAACTGCAAGACTGAAAATGGGGTTGTCAGAAAAATTGAAGTTGAGAGTGATGTATCTAAAGAAAAAATGTCAATAAAAAAGTAGTTTGAAGAAATATGGAAATCAATAAGTATAAAATT
This sequence comes from Limulus polyphemus, assembly GCF_000517525.1. Lineage (NCBI taxonomy): Eukaryota > Metazoa > Arthropoda > Merostomata > Xiphosura > Limulidae > Limulus > Limulus polyphemus. Next base: position 37,347 of record NW_013666913.1, on the reverse strand, counting down.
ACATATACAACACTGTGCACATAGAAGCATTTTGTTTATGTACTATTGGACTTTTCTCCTACTACAAAGGTTTAACAGAAAATGTTATAGACAGTTATGAAATATAATTTTCAACATGTTGTTTTACATTACGGGGTGGGTAAAAAGTTTGGGAACTCCCCTCCCCCTCCCACCCTCTAATAAAGTTAGTGTACATGAAAGAATTTATAGTATATTGACATATTTCATATTGACAAAAACTAACAGAAGGTTTGATTAATAATCCAAAATGTCTGTGTTAGCCTTTATTTTCATGACATAGGATAATACATCTCCAAGTACGATGTGACATCCTCCTAAGTATATTAGAGGTGACCTTCACAAATCTTTCAACAGTTTATTGTTTCAAAGCATCAGTTGTTGCATACTGTTCCTTTGCCACAATTATTACTAAAACACAAAAGGCTAAATTGTTAACATGAACTATAAATAAGGGATACCCAAACTTTTCACCCATCCTGTATAGTGTGAATTTAATATGTCCCTGCATCAACTGATCACTGTTGTAGTGCTTATAAATTCAGCAATTTATGAAGTTTAGAAACACCATTAAACCAAAATATAGAATACAAGTATGCTAACGGAACTTAATTTTTGGTTATTAATTATGCTTCAATCTTATTGAAGCATCACTGTTTTAAATCCTTATGACAAGCATCTTCCAAGAGGTGTTCTGAACTAAATGTTTTGACATGTGGATATTTTTCAAACCCTTTTTATTGAGTATTATAGCCTCAAAAGTTATTAATCAAACAAATTTTATAAAAGTTGTGAGTGGGTTGAAGTGTGTGTGTGTGTGTGCAAGTTTTAACAGATGAAATGATGAACTGATCCCATATCTATATAAAGATATATTGTTGTCACATGCACTGATTTAGCTTATTATTATTATTGTACATATAAGGATTGAATGTGAATTTATGTAAGAGTATTAAATGATTTCAAAAGAATTTTATCAAAATTATTTATCAAATATTTTTGCTTATGATATTATAATTATAGTATGTATATATATACAAGGGTTGAATGTGAATTTATGTAAGTGCATTAAATGCTTTCAAAAAATTATATCAAAATTATTTATCTAATGTTGCCATGTATACACTAGAAATAAATTTATGATTTGCCATGTTTGTCTGATAGGTAAACATATGGTTAGTCCATAATTATTTTTAAAAACTCCAAGTCAATATTTCTGCTAAATTTTTAGTAATCTTTTGTAAAACTTCCTGCCTAAAACAGTTTCAGAGAAATATTGAAATCAGTATTTATTTGTTGACTGAATAGAAAACTTTTACAAAACTGCACTATTTTTCATGTTTTTTTACCAGTTCTAATTTTTAACACCAATATTTTGATTATGTTCCTAACTTGTCAGTGAGTTGAAAGTGATAACCAGATTAACTAAGTAAAAAGAGCTTTCATATTAATAGTTACTTTTGACTCAGTGTAGTTCTAAACAAATCATGGGATTTTATTATTCTTATTACACCTATGGTTGTGATATGGACAATGTTTTATTTAAAATGTTTCAGTTTTGGAAATACATGAATCTAGACTATTTATATTTTTTGATGGTGAACAGATGGAAAACATTTTGGGTATTTTTCACATCAACCAATTTAGGACTTTAGTAATTTATGAAAGAAAAGTTGCTTTCATTAAGTTTACATTTGTTTCATGAAATGTCACAACAATTGCATTATTCACAAGTTTATTAAGGTTCGTTGTCAGGTTGATAAAATCATATGTTATCCACCTAGGAAGGTGCTTCTAAAACGTATACAAAACAAATGCTGCAAAATATTTTATTAGAGAAACATCTTTATGATTTGGATGTGCAAGTGAGAAGATTTCTATTGCTGCATCATTGGGATAAAGTAGATTTAGTAAGTTTGTATCAGATGAGATATAAAACAGTAATAATGTAAAGTTGAAGACACTATATAACAAATTTAAAAATCTTATTACAACTAAAGAATGTGAACTTACAGATAATAAATTTGTGAACTTAGATGTACCAAATATAGTTGGAGATATTTCTGGTAATGAATTAATGACAACTCATTGTAAGATTTTGGATTTGGGTTTAAATCAGTACCAATAATAAAATAAATGAAAATATTATAGAAATAAAACCTCTCTCTTTTTAAAAAAATGACAGAGCTTAAATTAATATTTTAACAATGAACTTCAGTCAGCAGGAAAAAATTAAATTTTAAAGAATGGAGTGCTTTTGAAAAAACTTAAAAATTACCATAATTTAATAATACTAGAGCAGATAAAGAAAACAAAATCGTGGTGAAGAATGTGTATCATTATGAAAATGGAGTTAATAACCCTATTAACGATGCACAAAATTAAGTAATAAAGTGATAGTGGAAATTAAAATAACTTTAAAAAATCTTAAATGTTTACCCAGTGATATTCAATGTAAATTAATACCTTATAATCTTCATGCTTATAGACAATAAGTTTTGTATAAATTACATAAGGCATATTGCATTTTAGACCTGGCATTGATAGCCTTAGTGATACTTTAGTGAAATATATATATAATCATTTAAATTATCTTAATAAATTGAATAAATATATAACCAAAAATTTAACTGCTTTTATTGCTAAATTCAAAGTTTGAGCTTTTGATAATAAGTCACTCACCTGAAGTACCAGTTTTAGAAGTGATTTATTGTCTTAAAAACTGGGTGATGCAATAATTTATTATTTAATTGAATTATGTGTAACTAGTACATATTTTTCAGTTAAGTTAAGGAAGTCTGTTATCTCCACTTTTATGTGATGTTTTCTTTGGATTTTTGGAAGAAATATTTGAAAAATCTCCCATTATTCTGGATAGTTATTATCATTATGTCGACGATACTTATTTTTATAATTCTAGTGGTGATAATACAGTTTAATAGCAAAGAGAAAGTACAAAATTCCATGTAATGATTGTAATAATCTTTATGTAGCACAGACTTTACAATCATTAGTTTTAAGATGCAAAGAACATCAAAAGTTTTGTAAACAGGTGGAGAAATAAAAAATCAGTGATCACTCTACATATTCATAATAATATACATCCTATTAATTGGGAAAACTCTGAAATTATTGTTAAACCTAAATTTTATGAATTGCATAAAAAAAGAGGTATGAACAAAGCCAATGATCCAGCTTTGTTAGGTTTAGAGAACTTTTTATTATCTCTTGGCTCTTGGATTCTAGTTAAATTATTTGTTCTGTGTGTGTGTGTTATTAGTACACTATTTGTGAATGTATGATGAGGAGAACATTTAAATATTGATGTAGCTGTGAATTGATGGCTAACTGTGAAGTATTTTGTTTCATAATTTTTTATATTGTACTTGTTAACATTAGGTTTGAAATAAGTGTTACATCCTGCTTCTTCTACATAATACATAAAAAAAACTGTTCACTTGATTGATCAAAATAACTAATCATTAAAAAGTAGTTACAGTTTTATTGTTTTTTGTTGTTTTTTTCATCTCAAATGTATACCAGTAATTTCTTAAATACAAAAAACATACTGTGACCTTTTAAGGTTTTGGTAGGCAGCAGTTGGCCCATTGCTTACTTTTAACAGTCACCTTAATAAGATTGATTTGGGACCAGATTTGGGTTCTGGTTCACATGCTTTGATCTTAGTTTGTTTAATGTAAGCAAACACAAGTAGTGTGCCAAAATGTATTAACTAAAGCTGTTCTTAAAACGTAAACAATGAACCAATTTTCTCTGCGTGTGTTTAGGAAAGATGGTAGTTGATGTCTGCTAATGTTTTTTATTTGCAGACACTTGGTTAATATATTTGTATTATTGGTAAAGTACAGTAACTAAGTCAAGGTTGGAAAGGCACGGATTGTATTCTATTGTTAGTTTTTAAGCATAATGAAAATATAGCTTTAATACACTTTACCTAACAGTATAATGTTTTATAATTACTTGCTTAAAAACAGGAATGACTTACAGCATAAACATAATTACAAATAATTTTTAGATAAAGAAAATATCAACATCTATTAGATTATTCTGATTTATGATGGAAAGAAAGGATTATGTCAAAAAGTTGGGAAGTTTTTGCATTACAAAATGTTAATATGTATCACATTATCTTAGCATAAATGTTACTTGTGTGAATTTGTGAAAGTGGTACAGCATAACAAAATGAAAACTGCATTTCTCTTTTCTGGATACAGTTTAAATTTTTGTTACACTTACACTTTTTCCTGACATCTCTGTGGTAAGCTTATGGATTTATATTGCTATAATATAGGGTTTCAGTCCTGCAGTGGGCACAATGCAAATAGCCCACTGTCCACTTTTGTGCTTATAACAAAAAGACATCTCTATTCCTTGTGAAATTGTTTTTTGGTTATTGAAAGTATATGTAGAGCTTATGGATTTATATTGCTATAATTTAGGGTTTCAGTCCTGCAATGGGCACAATGCAAAGAGCCCACTGTCCACTTTTGTGCTTATAACAAAAAGACATCTTTAATCCTTGTGAAATTGTTTTTCGGCTATTAAAATTATACGTATAGCTTCCAAGATGTGGGAAGTTGTAAAACCTTCTTGTATATTGCTTGGTTCAACTTCCTGGAAGTTTTATGTATTTTACAGAACTGCGTCATCGCTCAAATGTTACTCCTAGACCACCACTTCATGGCCAGCATAGGGCAGTTACTGAAAAACTTGTTCCTGTTACACCATATACATCCGTTACTAGTCAAAGAAATGGACAGTTTGGTACGTTTATCAACATTAAAATAATAGAGTTTTTTTATATTAGTAAGTTATAAATTTTCATTTTATATTTCAATATATTCTAGTGTACTACCACCTCATAAGATACCATAGTTAACTGAAATAAATAAATTTTGCAAAGTCAAGATTGACCAACAAAGAGGCAGAATAGTGCAGTTGAGGCAGTCAAACATTGGAAAATTCTTTTGTGAGCCAATCAAAATTAAGATCATTCATGAAATGAATTCCTGGCATATTCGTAGAATAATTATTAGTAAAAATCAGTTATATTAATAACTTCTTATATATTGAAAAGCCAGTGCCTTTTGATAACACTACAAATCCAACAATGATTTTTGTCATGTTGCTTAGCAACAAAAGTATAACCTAATATTGTTGTTAGTCTATGTACTGAAAGTATAAAATTAAATATATAGACAACAAAACAGGAAAAATATTTGTTGATTTCTTGATTTAGTCTGTTGATTAATGAGGTTTGTTTTTTATTTAAAATGTTCCTGATATAACAGAAAATAGCTTATTTCAGAAAGGACTTAAGTTAAAATTGAATCGATATTTTTACTTTATGTGATAACTCTTATGCAGTTGGCTCTAGGCTAGATGATCTCAACACTTACTACACCTATAAGGTTTCATGGCTCCTTTGCACCCCCATCCTACAATTTCAAAAAATCAAGCATGGTGTGATGTGACACACAATGTGTGTGCATGTGTAATCTGTAATCTTTCCAACCAAGAATACCTTTGATGTTCACACTATTAAGCTTACTGAAAGTAAAAAACTAAAGGTAAATTAGGTTATGGATATTTAGTTGTTCATTGTACCATCGTAATATGTTTAACAAGAATTTGTTCTATTTTCTTTCATTCAGCAGCACAACCTGTACGTCCCCCAACCCCTCGTCCAATTTTGTCACAACAAAGAAATGTGTTTGACCGTTTCGTTGACTACATGGTTGGGGATGGGCCATCAAACCGTTATGCTTTGATATGCCGCCGGTGTAATTCCCATAATGGAATGGCACTGAAAGAAGAATTTGAATATATAGGTACAAATAGGAATATTTTCCTTTATTGGCAATTGAAGTATTTTGTTTCTACACATACCAACAAACACACTTTCATTGGGTGATTAACATGAATAAATTAAATATAATTCACTCTCTTTCAAAAAATCAAATACATTTATAGCTGTGTTTCTAAGTTGTTTTTTTTTAAAGAAATGTTTAATTATCATTCTTGACATAATAGGATGTAAAATAAAATTGATCTGTAATCCATTGCATGTAATATCAAAGCAAGGTCTGCACTCCTGTATCTGTAACAGAACAATACAGACAATTGAAGGCTATTCTAGTACTGTTAGTAACTTGTAGTTAAACATGTTAAAAAGCTAACTTTTATTTATCTCTTCAATGTAAATGTCTTATTATAGATAAGTGCTTATAAATACCTTTTCAATTTCATTCTTCAGTTAAAAGATTTTAACTGGTAGTGATCTGAAATTTGTTTGTACCTGAAACTTTTTTGTTATGTTTCTGGATGCTGGTGATCAAAAATAGTTTTATTTCCACATTTCTTACTTGCATGTGATTTTTAGATTTCAATATTTTTATTTTGGTTGGTATTTTACTAATATTTATTAAAATGTTTGATGGAGAATATATTGATAGCTCCTGTAGGTTTTTTTGTTTACCTAAATTATAGTTTAAGAGTGAAATTGTTTTGGTAACCTCATTAAGCTTGTCTTGTGGTTGAATAAGAATAATATGAGTTAATTTCAACACCTAAAAAAATCATAGCTGATAAGCTTTAAGGTTTGTTGTTATTATTTGAAATGTCCATTCAAAAATAATATATTATCTTTGTAAAGAAGACAAATATTAAAACAAATTTTGGAAAAAATATAGATAATATAGGGATTGCAATGCCAAAAAGTACAGAAACAAGGTAGGGATGAATACACAAAACCACACAAAAATCCCTACAAATGTAGCCAAATCTTTCCAAAAAAACTTTTATCTACAACTAAATGTTGAATCTCTTTCATCAGCAAGAATTTAGGTTTGAATAAAAGCATTTAAATTGAATAATGCTATTAAGTCTTATAATGGTTAATTCCCATAAGCTTGTAACATTGATTCAGGAATTTTTGTATGGTTTTTGCATATTCATCCCTACCTTCTTGCTGTACTTTTAGCATTGCCGTCCATACATAATTTTTTTTTTTTTTTTTTTTACTTTGTTGCCACTCTTATTTTTAAACAATCAATATTAATGACTGGCAGTCACTATATAGGCAGCAGTTTTAGTCTGGCATGATGAATTGTCTTGATGGACATCATATGTTGAATTTACTGAAATGCTCTACTACTCCTGCACTTCTCAAGTTAAAATGCAACATTTCCATGTGTAAATCATTGCAACAACTTCAAGCATTGGTGAGTTAGCCCTTGTGATGCCAGAATCAGAATAATCGGCAGATCATTTGGCTGTTACACTACTCACCAGTTCTATACTTTAACAATATTTTTTTTGGCTAAACTGAAGGTCTTAATAGCTTTTGAAAAACCTCTAAAACTTAAGTTAGATGTTTATAAAAGTCTCTTAGATTGTTATAAGAGAGATTTTGATGAACATTACATAATATGTGGTGGTCCATCCATCCATACATACTAAGTGACAATGTTCTTAGTGATAAAAATCGTTTTAATACTATACCGACAATGATTTTATTTCAGATATTTCTTTTACTTTAGTATCTTTTCATGCACATTAACTATCAAAAAGGATATTGTAAACAGTATTTATTCTGTAACAGTAAGATATACTGGTAATAGTAAAAGTGTAATTTATATGGACCTAGAGTTTTAAAATCCTTTTTAAAGACATCGATTATGACGAGTAGCATCTTGTCATCAGTACTGGAAAATTAATAGATGATAATTAAAATCTAAAATTTCTCTAGATAAGTAAAATTTTCTGTAAAATATAACATTAAACCTTCGGTCAAAAAGTACATGACTATCATTTTAGTAATGTACGTTTTATTTTTTTTCTCTCAGTAACTTTATTAAAACTATATGAATATGTTTTTAAGGAGTTATTTTAATCCATAATCACACACTGAAATGATGAAATTAATGTTAACTGAAAATAGATGGTCCTTCAAAAACTGGATATAGATTTGTACGATTGATTGAATTTTAATTTGTTGTTTAGCTGCTATTATACATTACTGTTTACAGCATCTTAAAGAATGAGTCTTAAAGGTAAAGTTTTTGTATAACTTAAAATGCTACTTTAGTGTTTCAGCATTTGGTTATAAGTGTGTAAAATCTATTCTATTTACAGCAACCTATGTAGTTATATAATCACATTTCACTTTTAAATGTCTCCGATGGGTTACCTAAAAATCAGATTTTGATATCAATGGTGGGCAGAGCACAGATAGCTTATTGTATAGCTTTGGGCTTAAATAACAAACAAATCTTTGAAAGATGTATCCATTAAATAATTCCTTATGAAATTATTATGTACTATTTGCCTTATTTATTGTAAGAACAAGGCTCAAAGAACTACAATTCTTCACTCAGAGAAGTTTGACATTTGTTAATCTCGGCAGTTGAAAATATATTTTGGTTATTTTTTCAGGTTTTCGATGTTGCTATTGTTTCCAAGTAAACCCAGCAAGAAAATACAAGCCACATGCTCCCAAGCTTTCTGAAACTCAACCTTCTTCAGAAATGTCAGATCATGGGTCATCTGATGTATCAGGTAGTGGTGAGTAGCTCTGGAGGATTTTTAAGTATCAGAAGTGCCCCGTGATTTTCTGTTATCTGTGACTGTTAAATTTCAAATAATTCTTAGTTTTATTTGTTTGTACTAAGTTTTCTACCAATCAAAAATATTTCTGCCCACAATCTTAGTATGTTTTAGTTTTTTAAAAAAAGCAGCATGTACAAATAATCTGTATAGCTCAGTAACAGTCTTCTTTTAAAACTTAGCCAGAAATCAATGGTTTGAGGTGCTTGTGTGAATTCTAATGAAGTTTGTAGTTTATACTGTATTATTTTGTAACTCCTTAACCTTGTTAGAGAGATTTTGTATTTATTTATTGTTAAATGTTGACAAATATACTGGGAATTCATGAAATGCACACAATTTTTTTTTTATCTTGCAAAATGTTTGATGGAACTTTAAAATCATACATCATATTTTATTGAGAACTTTGTAAAGTTACTACAGCGATTTCATGTTCAATTATTACTTTGCGTGCCTTGCTTCTCGGGTACTAATCCATGGTTGAAATTTTGTTGTAGTGTTCATTATCTTGAAGCTTTTCTTTATTGTGTCTTACATCTCCAGGTACTGGTTGATCCATGGTTGAAATTTTGTTGTAGTGTTCATTATCTTGAAGCTTTTCTTTATTGTGTCTTACATCTCCAGGTACTGGTTGATCCATGGTTGAAATTTTGTTGTAATGTTCATTTTCTTGAAGATGTTCTTTATTGTGTCTTACCAAAATTGAAATATCTGTGCTCTTTTCATGCTCTTTGTCTTTGTTTTTCTTTTTTTGGTACCTTTTAAAAGTTGCAAATATGTTGAAACCTCATAAATGAGTAAACTTTTTGTTTCATGTCAAACCTTGTCAAAATCAGTGCTTGTTAATTGCTTCAAAGTTCCAAACTGTTCAGAAATATTTATCAAACATTTTGTAGGATAAAGGTATGCTGTTTTCAATGTGTTTAGTGCTTAAAGGATAGCACTTGTTTATAAAATACACTTGTATACCAGTTTAAGTATTTATATGTTTATAGGCTGGTGTGTGTCTCTAGGCTTATGGAAACAACGTCTTCCTCAGATTTTACACTTACAGAACGTTAAACATATTTGAAATGTGGACTTGATAAGGTCACTCAGTTGTTTGAACTTTAGTTTGAACTTTATATAAATGCTTGATTCTTGTTAAAGCTTCAGCTTATCAAATCATTTAAAGTAGTATGACTCGGTGATCTCATACTTTAGAAGATAGGAGACATTGGTTTCTGATTCTTATAGGTGTGTTTTTCCATACAAATAATAGGTACTAGGGGTATGACATTTTATATCTCATATTCTAGAAGACTATTGGTTTCTGATTCTTATAGGTGTTTTTTCCATACAAATAATAGGTACTAGGGATGTGACATTTTATATCTCATATTCTAGAAGACTATTGGTTTCTGATTCTTATAGGTGTGTTTTTCCATACAAATAATAGGTACTAGGGATGTGACATTTTATATCTCATATTCTAGAAGACTATTGGTTTCTGATTCTTATAGGTGTTTTTTTCCATACATGTAATTGGTGTTAGGGATATAAAATTTTATATCATATTCTAGAAGACTATTGGTTTCTGATTCTTATAGGTGTTTTTTTCCATACATGTAATAGGTGTTAGGGATATAAAATTTTATATCATATTCTGGAAGACTATTGGTTTCTGATTGGTATAGATCAGTCGTTTCCAAACTGTGTCATGGCAAGAGTTTTACCAAATGAAGAATAATTAAGAACATAAAAAATTACAAAAAACAATATAAATGTGTCAGCACAGGTGTTGCATGAATCAAGATGAGTTAGAGTATCATCAGTGAAAAAAAGTTTGGAAATCACTGTTATAGATGTTTGTTGCATACAAGTAACAGGTGTTAGAGGTGTAGTATTTTGTATCTCATACTCCAGAAGACAGTTCTTTTTCTGTTTGTTATAGGTGTTTGTTGCATCCAAGCAATAGATGCTAGAGATGTGACATTTATTTATTTATTTTTTTACTTGCCATGTTATAAAATGTTGTTTTAAACTTCAAGAATATAGTGATATCTAAAACTCACTTAGCTAATACCAATATCATTAATGTATTTTACAAATGTACTTTTGTACTTATGCAAATTTTTTAATCTATCTAGTGGATTAGTCAATAAGTTAAAACTTAAAAAAGCCATTTTGCCTATCATTCACACCTACCCAATAGGATTACAAACATCCATTGTGATAAATTACATTTTTTCATATGCAAGATTTTAGTAGTTTTATATTTGGTTTGATAATGTACCATTATTTTTGAGTAATGCACAGTAGATTAGATTGTTTTATACACTGCATATTAATTTTTTTATTCATGACGTTGCCTGTATATAGGAATTTATGTTATGTTAATCGTAAAAAACTGAAGTGTAGATACACATATCTATCTTCCTGAACGCAACCTTGCAACACAGCTGATCTTGTTTCAACTGTTAAACAAATCCATTTACTACAAGTTACATTGTATACATACTGAAATGCACTTTGTTTTTATTTTTAGTAAAGTTTAAGATATATCAGTTTACCGTTGTTGAGAAACAAGAATACTGAAGAGTTTCGTGTGTTTTTTTCCCTAAAATACAAACATCTGAAGTTTTACTTACTATATATTTTTGAAATGATTATGCTACCCATCTTACCACTTTAGCACAGCTTACACTTTCAGTGTTTACTACATTCAGTCAGACAGATACTTAAAACAGCATCATAATAAAATCATTGAGATAGTGTAAATGTGCATATTGTTCTGGAATTATCACTTTTGGTGGGGTGAAAAAAATTGTTTAATGTTTGTGATTCATTAAAATACATGGTTTTTGTGCATTAGTCTTGTAAAGTCACTTTGAATGTTTGTCAGACCAGTTACTTAAACTAATAAAGGAGTTGTGAAAAGTAATTTGATTGTAGTTCATAATTTAACAAATTACAGAAAAGTTTTTAAAAATGCACCTTGTAAATGGAAACAAATGAAATAGAAAGATGATAAATATGGATAGTATTAGATATACATGACCGTTTAAGTTTAATCTGAGAATTATGATTTAGATAGTTTATTTAGTATGAGTGTTAAATGTAATTATTTTTAGAAGCACTATTTTATCACAGGTTTGTTTACGTAATTGTTTGTGAATCGTACGTTGTGTAGTTCAATAGTTATGAATTACTAATTATTTTATTATTATGTCACATTACTAGAACCTTCTTAGTTTTTCTTGTTATTTAATTGAGTATTATTGCATCATAATATCTAATAGTGTGGAGTGTTCTGGACCTCTGTCTAGGAATAAATATGCATTAAAAATTTAGTTCAATAGACAGATTTAGACTGAATGATTGTAAGTCTAACCATAAAGAGCATATAGTGGTGATTTTTAAAGTGAAATTATAAGAGATTATATTGTAATAACAGAGTAAAGAAGAAATAATTGGTCCTGTCAGCTGTGTTCTAAAGGAACTGAACCAGCCTGTTGTGGACTTTGACAAAAAGGAGACAATTATTTAAAGCTCTGAATACAACTGCATAACAAACAGTGTACCGCCCATTTGTATTTTATGTTTGACTTCTTTCATTATATTATTTTAAAACAAGTGGACTGTGTGCTCTGTGTTTATTGTTGAAATTTATTGTCAACAAGTCACAGACACCTTTTGTAAAGAATCTGGCCCATACATAAAACCTGACAGATACTGATGTATAAGTAATGTTTTATGTTTCAGTAGTAGTGTTGTGATTGTGGTTGCTGTTCTGTAGCTAATTTTTTGTTGCTCATGAACCCTTTTTTTCTTATTTAATTTTATGTAGCTTGTCAACATAACAGAGAGGGTTTGAAATGTTAGTTCATTCACAAATTCTAGAGCGAACGGGATATTTATTTATCTTGCAGAAGAAGTTGAGGAACAACTAAAACCCAAGGATAATGTACCTGAAGAAATTAGTGATTCCTATGCTACCGAGAACAACAGAGTTTGTGTAGAACAACTTGAATCCCATGAAAATAAGGACATAGTAGATGTTAGTACTATTAGTACTAAAAGAGCTGGAGTGTTGGAGGAGAGTTCGTGATTAGTCTCACCTGATGTGTGTGTGTGATGCTAAGTACAAACAGGAGTTAGGAATGTGTGTAACATCCTCTGTAAAAACTTGTGGATTAAATAAACATAAGCAATTATTCAACAAAGTTTACATTTGCTAAGAGTAACAGTTGTACCAATAAAAAGCAATCTTGAACAGTCTTTTATTTAATTAACAACCTCTTTTGTAATTATGATTTCTTGGAAAAAAAAAGTGCCTTAATTAAGTTTCAGGCAGTATTTCAAACTGTTAACAGTTCATACTTGTTACTGTATACCCCTACCTAGTTTTTACCAAATCAACACACACATTTGTGATAACTCTCTTTATATTTTGCTGTACTTTTTGCTAGCAGAATATCATTTATATATTCAAAATTCAGTCCTCCATGTCTAATTTGAGTGAAAAAAAATGTACAGAGTTAACAAACTAAATAATTTAGTTTCAAACATTTATGAAACTGGTTAATTAACAATCTTACAAACAGATGTGAAGTACTGGATGTTTTGTGTGCGTAAAAAAGTCTAGGGACGTGTGTGGTCTGTGTATATAAACATCACTAACACTTAAAATCTTAAAGATCTAATCAGTGAAAGCAAGGTATTGTAAACTGGTCTTCCCTTTTTTTAAGAAACTATTGCAGAAAAGAAAGAAATAGTAGTACCTGTTTTAACGAGGAATCTAAATCTATATATAGTAATTTCTAAAGTTTGTCTAAGTAATTTCACAAATCTATCTCAATTCATTAGAAAAAATCAAAAGTCTTGAACCATGCAATTTGTTTGATCACAAATTGTAAACTTTCTGTTTTCTGTTAAAGTGTTGTAAGTTTTATGTTTACATATAATTATAATCCAATAAAATATTCTTGACAAAATTGTTTGGAGAAAAACATTACTTTTGGATCATTGTTATTCAAATTTCTCTAGATTTGTCATCAAGTAATGTGGAAATATTTTTAAATAATTTTTCTTTAAAAAACAAAAAAACCACATATTATTTTTTTAAATCAGTAAAAAGATTTAAATTTGAGAGTGACTTACCGCGGCTTCAGTATATCGAACGTTTTAAGCATTAAATCATCATTCTCATTCTTTTTTATGCTTCAGTAGAATTTACTTGTTATTAAATCCTCTCAAAAATATTATCAAAGAAAAGCGCTTGATAACATTTTATGAAAAAGAGTAGCCTTGCTTAGTTTTTTTTTCATTTAAAAAGCTGCAGAGTTTCACAAATCAAGCATATTTTACATACTAGTAGGAAACTTTGACTATTATAAGCTTGGTAATCTTTGCACTGCTTGAAACTCCATTTACATAAGTAAAATTGTCTATAATTAACAGGTAAATACTCTAAAGACAAGAAAATGTATGAAAAATTGGTATAACATTTCAGAACTAAAAAAAGTTTAATTTTTGTTTATCTCCCAATATTCGGTTGTAGTAATAAAGCAGTTTTGTTATATTAGTTAATTGTTTAGTTTCTTTGCTTAACTGAACTTCTAAATTTTATATTGCTATAGACCGTAAACATTTTTTAAAGCTCTAAATTATCACCTGTAGATAAGTAATGAAAGGGTAAGTTATGTTAATGGGAAAAGATGCCTATTGAAGGACTAAAAACAGTCTTCATAAGTTTAGGTGTGGCCTGTGAGATTTAAATATTGTATGCTTAACTTCTGAGTGTAAATTGACATCATAAAATATGATTTAGTTACTTTGTTGATGTCTGAGGAAGATTTAAGTTTTGCTTGTTTAAATTGAGTAGGATACTAACAATAAAAATATCTGTTTATAAGCTATGTTTGAAACAAGACTTTCTCATACTTAGTTTTAGGTAATGATGAAGAAATGAACTAATGAGAATTATAAGATAATGGTTAGCTTAAATCTACCTAGAAATACTGATTTTACTTGTATATGATGTGTGTTTACATTTTGTGTTAGCAAAAAATAACATCACTGCATCTTAGAGTTCTGAAGTAAGAAATTGTGAAGTACAGTAATAAGTTTTACTAGCATATGTACAGATTTTTGAAGCAATACACATTTTATCATAAATTTATTTTGATTTTGTTTGTTTTTTGGTGCATTTTTTTCATGTATGTTATAATATGAAATGTTAATACAGGTCGTGAAAGTTAAAAATATTTAGGAAAACTTTATCATTATTTAAAAAAATAATAAGAGAATTTCAAATTAATTAATTTGTTTTTATTCTATGCTATATTTGAGGGACAGACCTTTTTTGTTTTTTGTATGTACCAAATAGACTACTGATGCCCTGAGTGAAGGGACTTGTTTCTGAAAGTTAAAGAATCTGCTTGGTTTTTCAAACCTGTGAGATGTTTAGCCATCACTAAATTCAGTGACATTAATACAAAATGTATATGAAGTAGTACTTCTTTAAAAATTGAAATTGCAAGAAACATTGTTATTTGGTATCTTTGTTGATAAATAAGCATTATGTTCTGGAAAATGTCTTTATTTCTAAAAATATTGGTTTATATGTTTCTTTCATCTTTGTGTATTTTTTCACAAGATATTACCAACCACAAAAAAGTAAAGAAACTATCCACAGTGCTTCCCTGTAGCATTATTAGTCTGGTTAGCCCCTCCATAAATATGATTGACCTCCCTATTTGAAATGCAGTAGAAATGTTTGTTAAATTCAACTGGTAACTTGTGTGGGTGATTAATAAGATAATTTTGATTAAGCATGAACACATGATTATGAGGAACCCTGAAATATGTTTTAGCAATTTTTTTATTTCCGTATTCTTGAGAAATATTATGGTTAACTGTACCTCATGTCCAGCAATGATTTCAAAATAGCTACATGTATATTTGAAGATGTACATAATATTCTTTCATTTCTCTCATGTGCAGATGCTACTGTACATAGAATTTGTGCATTTCTTTATGTAACTGATAAATAACAGTCATATAGATACATGTTTTTCTTACTAAAGCTTCATATAATTATGTTGAATACTATATTATTATAGAACATATAATACAGCCAATACAATTTTAATGTCAAAATTATATTTTCAAGTATTTTGTGAAATAAATCAGCCACTTAAAGTTAGAGTAAATGCCACTTTAGAAAAAAATATATGTCTGATAATTTTGAAATGTATGTTATTGTTACAAGATCTTAAGCATCAAGGTTTTTTTTTTCTTGGAAGGAGTTAGAGTGGTATTTACTAACACCTAGTCTGTGAGTTGATGACACTGAATTCAGAAAATTGGGTGATATACAGAGGGGTTTCCAGTATTCAAATTAGAACCAAAAAATGTACTTCAATAAAAGGTTTGGTCTGTTAACTTCAAAACAACTCTATTGTACCGCCAGTACTGCTCACCTCTCAATAGTGTTTGGTCATACTATGTTCCTCATGTAAGAAGCAGTAGAAGTGTTGATATTCAGACAGGCACCAAACTCACCCACTTAACAGTGAAGTAAGCTTCATTAATCTTTCCTCAGCCGTTTCCATTAACAGATCTTTCCAAAACCATGGAGAAAACAGCTTTATAGGGCTGAGGAATCAATCTTGTATTGTTCAACTTGTGTTCACTAATGTGTCTTGGGTGGGATTTGGGATGGGTACTCCCTCATTGCCAGGTATCACAAAGATCTGAAATCTCTTTTCAGAAGTAAAAAGAGAATACCAGAAATCTTGGTTTGGGAATCAACTCACCAAATATGTCTCTCTGACTCACAAACTAGGTGATAAAAGAAACTATGAAGTTTAATATAAGCTTAGGAATACAGTCATAAAAACAGTTTATAAAGATTTAGGATGAACTTTTAAAGCTAGAGTACATAAACTTTGAAAATTTGATTGAGTAACCATTAGTTTTAACATTGTGCTGTACAGCATATACAATCAGTTTTGGAAGTAAAATATATGTGTAAGATTAGAAAACACTAAATTTCGTTTTTTCTTTAGTTAAAGATGTTTTGTTGAACTGGTACTGTGCAAATAATACTATTAAAAGTCTTAAACCTCCATACTAAATGTGTAAGATTGGAAATTTTGCTACAAATGACTTAATATTTTTAAAACTTGTTTTGGATAAACTTGTCTATTGCTCTCTGTAATGAAGAAATTTTTTTCTAGAACTTAAAAGACCTGTATATCTTACAATTTAACATATTTTGATCAATTTCGTTTAGTTTTCCTATTTACAATTTTTTTCATCATTAATTAATGAAAAGAATTATTGTGGTAGTGCCTCAACTTTTCATTCGTACTCGAGTAAATATAGGCCATCAATAGTATATAAATGTAAGTTGCCAAAATTGGTTTTTGATTGATGAAAAATTATATGTTGTTTAAGTTTAAGTTGATGTCTACTTTTGATTTTTATAAAATTTAATATATCTTCGAGATTGGCCATGTTTAACAACAGAGCTTCCGTGGCTAGCTACTTTTTAAGTGTCATTTACAATCTTGTTAATGGTATATCCCACTCAGCAGATGATATGGTAGGAAATAAAGGATTAAGACAAATTTAATTACTGTTTGAAAGCGTTAAAATACTCGTGTATTTTCGCATTATCACTAAACCATTGTCTTGTACTGAAGGGATTAATTACACGTCTGTTGGACTAATTTCTACTTGGGCGTAATTTATCGTAATTTGTTGTATATATATAATGGTTTGATTTATGTAAGGTTATAGTGCAAATTGCACACGAGGTAAAAAAATTCAGAATATATTGAATTTATTGTAGTTAAAATAAATGTACGTTTTTGGGAGATCATTATTTATGGTTTTCTTGATGTTTTCCTATAAAGAAATATAGTTATTCAAATTCGAGTGCAAGCATTAACGTACGAAAGATGGAACTGTCATTTTAAACACGATTTTTTTATTATGTTATTTACGATAACTCAATACGAGTAACACAGGAAAACATTTCTGTGCTAAACTTTTGTCTGATTATACACAAGGATGAAAAAAAAACACGAAGTGTGCTATTTTTAGCGCTGTTTTGAAGTTGATGTGTATTTACGTAACCTCTTGCACATTTCCTTGAAAATTGCATAAACATAGTATATTTGTTAGAACATTTGAATTGAGGTAGTAAAATTAATAAGTGTACTGAACAGCGTAGGTTTAACATGAAACACATACACTCAACAGTAGAACAGATAGGTTTTAATTTATGGTAGAAAAGGTTATTCATATAAGCGTTTTAGGGACTTGCGAGGCTTAGCGATCGGACTGTGAATCTGAAGATTTGTGATTCATTGCCTCAAAAACGTGCTCCGCACTTTAGGGTCGTCGGTCGACCATAAGAGTGATGGTCTCGTTATTCAATTAGAATAGCCCAAGAGACGGCGCTAGGGGTTGTTGACTAGCTGGTTTCTCTAGTCTGTCAGTTCAAATTTGGAGGTAGCTATGCGCATGTAACTTGTATAGCTGTCCGAGAACTTCTGAAACAAACAAGCATTTTAGAACACGAAAATTAATAAACCTGCAAACTAAGTTCATTATTGTTCAATCCATCTTGCAAATATATAGTCACGAAATTTTTTTTTCTTATGTTTAAATAGAGACACTAGTTATAATCTTATAGTCAATCTCGGTAATATACATATTGGATTACATATACCATTTTCTCATTGTGTTAACACAATCAATATAAATTGATAGAAAAAAGTGTTAATGTTCGTGTTTTGCTTTTTAAAGAAAGTGAAAATTATCGACTGGTTATTGAAAAATATTCGATTGAATTCAATAGATGGCGCTTTTTTCTAAATAGGAAAATATTTTGGGATGTGGATACAATGTAATTCAGTGAAAGTTTTTTTTGTCCTTGTTTTTAAGGTATTGAATGGAGATAAGATTATATAAACTCTTTAATATCAAAGCAGTGTTTTAATTATGAATGGAAATTCAAATATACAATGAACAGTTGTTGGTCTATTAATTTTGCTTATCTATTTTACTCGTGTTTGAATCTTGATATTCATCAAAGACAAATTCCTTGAGAAAACTTAGCTTTGTGCGAGTTCATTTTGCGTATATATATTTGGAAGAATAACCACAAAGAAAAGCATTACACGTTTTCATTTTAGAGAATCGTCGAATTTTTAAAAATATTTGTGTATCAAGTTGATTAAAAAGTTCCATGACTCACTAATCAAAGAGTCCTTAATAATATACGAATCGTTAAAAATCTGTTTTTGATACCCGTGGTGGGGAGAGTACGGGTATCTCATTGTGTAGCTTTGTGCTTAACAATAACCAAACAATATACGAGTAACACAAAACAAAAATAACATCAATCTTGCAATTAATACCACTGCTTACTGCTGGGTCCTTTTTGCATTTTTTGTACAAAAGTGGTGATTTCACACAATGTTTTAGTCAAGTATTTATACTTTGACGTTGTAACAGGCAAAAATATAAAATTGCTCAATACAATGTAATATGGGGATACGAACGGTATAAAAATAGTTATGGTTTAAACGTCGAAATATTGGAAAACCAACAAATATAAAAACTGTTACAAAAATAAATCTGTTGTTGGCTTGTTTTTACAACAACTGTTAGGCCTATTGGTTTTTTAATGCTTCTCCATATTTCAGTGTTGAAACCATTATTAAAGTATTATATTCCATGTAAATAAATAGCGTTTCATAGAATGTTTGTCAATCATCTTTCAACCTAACTGATAACTTCTGGTATTGAAAGAAAAGCTTATTGGGCAATGACTTGTGAGAGACAAAAAAGGTAGATCTGAAATGCTAATTTTTTACACGTGAACCTTTGATTTCGAGTCGCAATAGAAAATTTAAGAGAAATGTGGGAGGGGGATACATCTGTAGTTAGTTTGTTTTTTAAATAAGTTTTAGGCTTGTTGGTAAGAAATCTAATCGGAAATTTGAGAGTCAAAAGACTTTTTTTTCAACAGTTAAATTTCTAAATGAGCATTATTATGTTAACTTGGAAAATTAAAACTTTACTATAGATTAATTTGCAAATTCACGCATTATATTACGTACATTCATTATATTTTACGTCATATGTTTCTGTTTGTTGAATTATGCGCGAAATTACTCGACTGTCTGTGCTAGCTGTCCCTATTTTGAAATAGAGAACGTGAAGGTTACTATGGTTCAGTACTCGATCTCAGTTGTGAGCAAAGAGGCTGATGTGCAGGTTTTCACATAACAAAATTGACTGTTTATACACAAAATATGTGGATGTGGCAATACCGAAATAATTCTGAGCTTCATTTTTATCATCTCCTTAGGTATTATGTGATTTTTTTTATCGTGATGATTACAAAACCTTGTCGAAACGTTGTATATTCTGTTTTGTTAAACTTATATTAAAGTTTTTCTTCATTACCCATTCAAGCCGTCTTCAAGCATTATTATTCCCCCTTTGACAAGCATACTGCTTTACCTTAAAATATTTTAAAGTTTGTTACATCATTCAGTGAAATGAAAAATTACGTCATTAACAACAACAACAAACAAAAAAAAAAAAAAACATGTTCAAGAGAATTAAACAGGCGATAATATTAAAACCTGGGGTCTGTGACATCTATTAGAATTACTCACCCAATAGTACTTCCAAAGCTAATTGCCCGTGGCAAGGCCACGACTAGCGTTCTTTGAAAGAACGCCTATCACGACATAATTTCTGCGTTCATAGCAGAATGTTGAGCACCGATTGGGTTAAATTCGAATGTTACCGCCCAGATATTATCGATACTGTCTGTCATGTTTCATAACCAATAGCAGCCGAGATCAAATACATATACAAATATAGTCGAGTATCCCTATAACAACACGTAAATTGCGTTGTTTAACTATCCTTCATATCAATATGTTTATGGAAAAGATGTTTCTTAAAACATTTTTACCCTGATTGGCTGGATTTAATTTAGTGATAACCAACCAAGCGACGCATATAACTCTTATCTACGTATGGCGTTTTTCGTAAACAAAAGCGCGATTGGACAAAGACAATTATTCAATAACCAATACACGCGATCCTAAGTTTTGGACCTTCCTCTAAACGTATAATTTGTTTATTATGTTGAACTGAAATATTGTTGACTTGATTTTATTTTGAGCAATTTATAGACGATAATAGCTACAGACTCGGCTAAGTTTTGCAGTTTCTGCACATTTTAACGTTGAAACAATATAAACTCAATGTATAATAAATAATCTAAATTAATCAAAATCTAATTAATTTTTGAAATCGTCTATATTTGGTGAAATTCCATAACAACAGGATTGAGGAAAACAAAACTGTACGTTTCACAAGTATTTCATTTATTAGAACCATGGTTTCACCTAACGATGCCTTTAATGACGAAACCAATTTTATAATAAATACAATATTTGTGAAACATACAGTGGTCTTTGTTTTCACTAGTTCTGTGATTTACAATAGTTAAAAAAAAGTCAATGAAACTTCTTGGAGTTACAGAAACTATACACTTGTGTTTAATACAACCAATATATCTTTTAAAAATCAAACGATCTTCAATAAGTAATGCATTATATTCCTTTTGGCTTGTGTAAACAAAACAAAAAATCCTCAACATCAAACAGCATTCTCCAGTACTAAATAACACGCAGTCTTCATTTAAATTGGATATATATTTTCTTGTTATAACTTTTCCTCTCGCTCACTTTCCATGTATTTTGTTGTTGTTGTTTAATTGTAGTTAAATGTGGCAATGTAATTTTAATAATGTTCAAGGATTAATGTAAATTATTTTTATTTTGCTTTATATACTGAAGAAGAAATCTGTAGAATTCCGAAACGTTTATCCCTGTTCCTTTTTAAATAAATAATGTTGTTCATTATAAGTGTCGTAATCCTTTTTATTGTCCCATCTATTGATATCCGAAATGTTATATGAATACTTTATTCCTTTATAATACGCGCATGCTCACAGCTAGAAGTGTCACTGATGTGACATACAGTTATACTAAAGCATACACGAGTAAAATAATGTACGTTCTTTGTAGTTGTTCGATATTTAATTACTTAAACGCTTTTAATGTGTAAGTAATAAATAAAAACCGAAATTAAACAATGCATGCTAAAAAAAATACAGCTTACGATGCTGAATCGGGTCTCCTGGATTTTTTACTCGCACTACACTTAATTTAATAAAAACAGAGTTGTTTTCCAGATTTGTGCAGCAAAACGGAAACACAGGCAGAAGACGTCGCAAGAACGATGTTTACATAAAAAGAGGTTAAATGTACGATAAAAAACGACTGGTTTAAATTACCTATAAGATTGACAATTGTGTATTTTTTAAAAAAGTTTTTGACCCCCATTCGAAAGAGTTTTAATTAACAGTCAAAATATTATGAATTCGTCGTTATGTAATTCCTCAACAAAGTATTTACATTATACGAATAAGCTTAGTAAGTAAAGTGAATTATCTGATGTGCTATAACACTTAGTAAGACATATATATGTAAATACATAGGATAAAACGGTTGAATTTATTATCAGAATACGTGATAAGTGTACTAATTACAAACACATTGATATCTGTGGTCTGTAGGTCCAATTTCTATAGAGGATATGGAACATTGTCCCTGCATCTTTACTTTTCTATGCTGTAAAACTTTTAGTCCAAATTAATTTGTTTACGTTGTAGGCTAATAAAGGTTTGCGTTAGAATCCTTCATATTAGATATATTTATGCTAAAATGGATATTTTTGAATAACTCTGACAATTTTATTTATATCTTATGTTGCACACACACACATATATATGTATCTTAGAGACAGTTTATCAAACAAGGTCTAAAAAAAAACAACAAGTGGCGCATAAAAGACAGGCCAAATACAAACATAAATCTCAATGTAGGAAGGATAAAATATATCGCTGTCTATCACATATATCTTTAATCGCAAACAACACATATGAATACATAACCTTTAAGATCAGGTATGGAAGCTGTAGTACACTATATCGTACTTGTATCTAAAAATTATACCATTCACTGTCTGTAGTTATTTATGAGAAAATATTGGTTCTTAATTAATGAAACAGAATAAAATTTAAAAAGTAAACACGAAATAAATTCATAAGTCAGACTGCTTTTACCAGACCTTTGAAGTGTGATAAGACAAAAATGAAGTTCGAAACCCAACTTTGGTAAGGACTAATTACTTCTATCTTTGTTTATTTCCTTTAGAGCCCCCTCAGTGACACAGCGGTATGTCTTCGTGCTTACAACGCTAGAAACCGGTTTCGATACCCGTGGTGGGCAGAGCACATATAACCTATTGTGCAACTTTGTGCTTAACTTCAAGCACACACACACACACACACTTATTTCCTTTAGAGCAAAGACACGTTGAGCTATCTGCTGTGTCCAGTGCGGGGAATCGAACACCGGATTTTAGCGCTTTAAGCCCGTAAGCTTACTGCCGTCTACCGGAGAAGAATTACCCATATGAACAGCACAATTTAATGTACAGAGTTTAAATAAAAAAGTAATTACTGTTATGAAAATGACAAATGAAATTTCGCTCAAAATTCCAAAACAAATATATATATGACGTCGAGTACAGCAAATTAGGCAAAAAAATTGTATTAGTAATATTAGAAAATTATATATCTATTCTTCCTATAAATAAACAGAAAATATTTCTCAGATTAATTGTATCTAGTGCGTATAAAAATTGCGAATGTGATTATTATGTTAGCTCCTCTGGTTAAGTCATTTGGTTTCTAAATTAATTTCCTTTAAATTAAACTGACAACGTTTTTAATAATATCGTTAAATTACTTTATCTAAGGATATTGTGAGACGTATTAATACATACACGGTAAAATTAACAGAAACATAAAAAAAAATACTCTGCTAAAATGTTATCAAAACTTGTTTGCTGTGATACTCAACATATTGAATAGGGCGTGCCATTACACTACATAATAGGTTGTAACAAAAATTAGAACTATAATTATTACTAAATAATTATATATATATATATATATTACTTCATCTGTAGACCGGGCTTGGCTTATAGATTGATTATGCCTGGATTGTGAATCCGAGGTTTCGCGGTTCGTAGCCCGTTGCGGAAACACTAGAGGGCTCTTCTGTAGGTTTTGCCCGAAAATTCTGCACCTTTACAAATACTGATACCCGTGCACTTAGAAGTAATGTGTTTACTTTGAAAAATATAAGCAGACAGTAGTTTAAAGAATACAGCATATTCACACCGGGGCCTATTCATAAATACTTAACAGCACACAGCAGCAGCAAAGCGCTAGAATAAAACACCATTCATCGATTAGATGAAGATGAAAACCACGGGTTTTGTATTTTTCCTGCTCGGAGCCACGGAGGCGAGAAGGTGGGAGGTTATCGTACAAAAGGGTTGTGTATGGTTGGCCTGCAATTAACAAGAGCAGTTCGGAGTCGTCCAGCGAATCCATCACCGCCCCAAAAGTCGCTTGTCAGCAACAATCTCACCGACAGCAGTCGCCGCCATCGCACTGAAGGGAACCGCCCAACTAAACCATGATCAGATCAGTGAATGACGCAGTCATCGTTCTTAATAAAGATTCAGAGTTGGTGACTCTAATGGCATACAAAAGAATATAATGGACAGAATGAGTCAGTTTGTTATTACGATTCTTTTCTCCATATCTCGTTTCGGTTTTATTTTTTTCCACGAGAAAATACGGTTCATAAAACTACGAGTATTGAACTCTGTTCATTTAAACATCTAGGGGGGGGGGGGGAAGAAAGCTTATAAATGCACAACCCAACTTGGGTAGGTAATGTAAAGCTATAAAGTTTTCAATATTTATAATAAGACTTTATTACTGTTGTTTATTGAAAAGTGATTAGTAGTATATTTGTAGCAGTTAATAATTTATCTTTTTTCATGCGTTTCGTATGACAAGAGCTTGATTAAGACTTAAGAAATGCATTTCATAATCGCGAAATCAAGCAGTATTGTATTAATAAGTTTACGTTGAGAGTATAATATGATAAACTTATGAAACAATACGTTCGTTATGTCGGTATGGTGACAAATAATTGCAAATTACAGTACTCTATTGCCTACCCAAAAATAATTGTAGAGGGCGTCCTAGTGATCACTGTCTTAATACAATGTAGCATTGTGGTTCTCAACCTGTGGTCCGCTGATCCCCAGGGGTTCCTGAACATTCTAAAGATGTATCACAACGATAAAGATCGAGTTTACATATTATAGTTAAATAAAAACGCTACTATGTTCGACTAAATTAAAATAATGTTTTATTTGGAAATTTCAGTAACTTGCACATTTATTTATGCCACTGTCACTTTTATACACTGTAGGATCCGAGTTTGAAGTCCGTGAGTTTGTCTCTAGTTTGTAAAGGGGTCCATGAGAGGGGGTGGGGGTTTGAGAACCACCGGTGTAGCATTATCCTTGGCCTGAATAACTGCTGCTATTCTGCGAGGCATGCTCTCATCTAAGTACCGACAGGTGTTTTGTACAAGTGGTCTCCATTGTCTATTAAAATTCTCAACCATTTAATGGCGACTGAAGGGCTGACCCTAGCTTTTGGAACTAACCCTTCCAGGTGGTCCAAAAATGTTCTCTAAGGTTACGATCTAGTCGTTGACGGTCTTCTATTATCACCACAGGTATGGATTTCACATGGTGGAACAAAGCATTATCCACAAAGTAAAAATATAAACAAAAGCTTCGTACAAATGTGGTTAGCATGCCAAGACTATGAATCCGAGGATTCGTGGTACTCATCCTGTTGCCGCAAAAATGCACTGTGCACACTGGAGCCGTGAGTGCGCTTCTGAGTGACTGTCAAATCCTACTATTGGTCAGCTAAGAATAGCCCAAGAGCTGGTGGTAGGTGCTGTTGAGTAGTCGCCTTTGCATAGATAGATCTTTCTGTAGCTTTGATCGAAACTGTTGAAGTAAACACTCCACGAAATTTATGGTCATATTGAACATCTTTTGCTGATGGCTTTACACCAAGCAAGTTCGTGCCGAACATTAGTGCTGTCTCCGCCCTTCCAGTATCTGCACATTCATGAAAAGCACCTTGCGTAGACCTAACAGATGGTGTCTATTCACATGTGGCCACATTAGATGTAACAAACTCGCCATATGTAGGTTGCACGTTTCGACGGTTAAACTCTGCTGACTGAAAACTATATTTTATTTATTCACAATAAAGTTTCTAATTCTATCACAAGTTCTCGTGCATAATAAATCGCACACGAATAAGCAAAACGCAATTTTCAGATATCGACTGATTTTTACATTTCCAGCAGCTTGTACGTATTTTTGCTCTTTCACTTATGTGCTGCCAGTCTACTTATCTGGTGTGTCTCTTTATTTATAATTAATGAGTTACCTTGTGGATCCCCCTCCACTCCCCCCAGTGGCTCTGAAGACTTATAACGCTAAAAACCGGATTTAGTTATACGTGATGGGCATAACACAGATAGCCCATTATGTAGCTTTGTTATTAACAACAAAACCAACAAAACTTTTGTAGAACATGTTGATGGGTCATGTGATACAGTAACAGTTGGTGGTGGGTCTTGTTATACAGTAACAGTTGGTGGGTCTTGTGATACAGTAACAGTTGGTGGGTCATGTGATATAGTAACAGTTGGTGGTGGGTCTTGTGATACAGTAACAGTTGGTGGTGGGTCTTGTTATACAGTAACAGTTGGTGGTTCTTGTGATACAGTAACAGTTGGTGGGTCATGCGATATAGTAACAGTTGGTGGTTCTTGTGATACAGTAACAGTTAGTGGGTCATATTCTAAAGCAGTGATTCCGAATGTGGGGCGCACGCCCCACAGGGAGGCAATTTGAATATATTGGTTTGTTTGTTTGTTGTACTTAAACCCAAAGCTACACAATGGGCTATCTGTGTATGTTGGAACATCCAAAGATTAATAGATATCATTAGATTATTCATGTTGGTACATCCAAAGATTAATAGATATCATTAGATTATTCATGTTGGTACATCCAAAGATAAATAAATATCACATGAGTATTTATGTTGGAAAATCCAAAGATAAATAGATATTACATGGTTATGTATGTTGGAAAATCCAAAGATAAATATATATCATATAAGTATTTATGTTGGAACATCCAAAGATAAATAGATATGATATGATTAATTATGTTGGAACATCCAAAAATAAATAGATATCACATGAGTATTTACGTTGGAATATCCAAAAATAAATAGATATCACATGAGTATTTACGTTGGAATATCCAAAAATAAATAGATATTACACGATTATGTATGTTGGAAAATCCAAAGATAAATAAATATCACAAAATTATTTATGTTGGAACATGCAAAGATAAATATATATCATATGAGTATTTATGTTGGTACATCCAGAGATAAATAGATATCATATAAATATTATGTTGGCACATCTAAAGATAAATGGATATCGCATGAGTATTTACGTTAGCATATCCAAAAGTGTTGTGTAAAGGAATTATTATACCCAGCCTGGTGCTGTAGGTATAAGTTATATGGACGACTAGTACAGTTTGTAATATTTCAGTTCTGTACGTGTACGCTGGCAGTTAGTTACCACATCTAACCGGTTTTATAAAAACTTGCACAAAAGTTGGCCTCAAATTCTCTTAAAATTAATAATTAAGGTAACTGTAGATTTTATTTAACTAAAAAAAAAGGCATGTCATTTATCATTCTATGTACAAAATATGTTATAACTTAGTTTAGCCTATGATATAATTCATCTTAAACGTCGTACAAAAAAAAATTAGCTTTCTTTCCTTAAAATATTCTTGAGATATTACACAAGCAATAGATAAAATGTTGGGGGACCATCGTAGCATATTATAGAGGTTATCGTGCACGGACTGTAAATCAAGAGTTCATTGACTGTGTTTCAAAATCATCATTGGTTTCCATTATAACGAAAGTGGTTGACCTTCAGTGTGACCTTGACCTTTCACATAAATTCACCCAAAGGTAATCAGTTGGTCCTTGGGGACACTCAATCTTCGTACCAAATGTGATCAAAATCAAATGAAAGCTTTTTGAGTTATCTTGCACATGTTCACACAGACACACGCGAAGGTGTGAAAGCAATACCCTCGCCCGGGCTGGGCAGTGATCACGTAATAATATCCTCACTTTGTTGAAAAATCAACAAACAACATTTACTCGCTCTTTATAGACTTAGTAAATGCAAGTTTTAGGTGCTACTTATAAGTTATTCTAGAGGTGTCGGTGCTGGGGGTGCTACAGCACCTCTACTTATACATATTTTACTTATATAGCAACTGTAAATTATATTATTATATTAATTTGGGGGCACGACCCCCCCCCCGATTGAGCTGTCTTTGACATCTCCTTATACCTTCAATTCCTAGTAGTAGAATCTGCATGTTTAGCCAAGCATCCCCCACTTTACAACTCCTTCCTACACCGCTGAGTTATTCACTCTGAGCCTTATGTCAAAACCTATATTCACCTTTTCATTTGTTTTGACATGCTAAAGATACATGTTTTTGTATTTACTTTTGTTTGTTTCTTGAACATCTAGTCCTGTCTCACACAGAATAATCCAATTAGTCACTGGAGACGAGTTAAGTCAATTCTTGAAGATCGATGTTGAACGATTTTACACTGTACATTGAGCAATGTGAAGTTTTTCATCAGATCGACCACGTGTATTAATACACAATAAATCATTCGTTAAAACTACTGAATGAGCACAGTACGGAAATGTGATTTTTTGTGGCTTCTTAATAGATCATAATTCAATTGCACGTACAATAACAGCACAAAGCACACACACAACCAACCTTTGCATGCATTTTTATAAACGTAAACGGGGCGGGAAGATGACGAATGGTGCTCGGCCAACAGGATTCACACACACTATAACATGAGTGTGTGTACAGTGCGTAACAAATGGGTTTACAAATTAATACTGATGAAAAAAGTCCTCTAGAAGTCAACAGTCTTCGTTTATATTGATGTTTCTCGGTATGGGTTGGTAGTGTTCACTTAAGTATGTATACTGATAGCCATGTACGTGTATACCTATAGGCTCTTTACAGCCAACATAGAGCAACAAAGTGATTAACTGTGCCGATAATAAAAACCTTGGTTATCACGTTTGCTTTAATTTCTAGCTTTTCTGATTAGCATAATTAGTAGCTGGTGCAGCCGAGGTACTTACAAAGCCTTGAGATTAGACGGGCAGGATCTACACGACTCTTATGGTGTTCACGTCAGGAGGAGGAGGTTTGTGACAATGATTAATTTCTTGGTTCCCGTAAACAACGCGAAGTTACAGTTTTTCTCAAGATCTGGGTAGTAGAATTGCAGTGTACGTGGTGTTTCCTCTTCCCTCTGCACAAATTCCTCCCCCCTTCCCAAGGCTCAGCGGTACGCTTGAGGGTTTACATGCTAAAATTTGGGACTCGATTCCTACACGTGGGCACAATGCAGAAAGTTCATAGTGTAGCTTTGCGCTCAAACAAACAAACAAACGATTTATTATGATAAACTCACCGCCTGTGATTTCGTTGCACACTGCTACCCAAAATTTGAGGCTTTTCTAATCTCTGTATAGTTGTCATGGAAGTTTCGTTTGATTTTTATTAACCATATAAATTTACATATTTACCAAATATTGATGGTAAAATCATAAAAGGCATTTTAAGTAAAACTTAACTCAGTTTGGTAGGGATGTTATTGTATTGTATCTTACATTTTATTATAGTGTGACAAAAAGTGTAAATTTAAAAGACGTCATTATAGAATTAGTAAGTTTAATTAATATATATATATATTGTTGAATGTTTTATCTTTGAATACATTACATATATGTCACATGTGCGCGTGCACATGACACCACACAGGTTAATGCATGATAAAGTGACGGAATTTGAGGTTGAGACATTGACACGTGCATTGCACACATGTGACATGAGCGGAGACTGTTCTTGTAATGAGATGACATCATTGATAGCGGTGTATCTCCTCTACACTTTATCTAATGAAATATGTCCATAATGTGGAGCATTTCCTGGTAGAGAAAAAAATTACAAGTTGGCAGTTAAGTATTCCTAATGTGTACATGTGAATCACAGCACTTTTCAACATTTGTAACCTTTTACAAGTACACATGAACTTGTTTTTTTACGGACAGTTAGAGTTGATCGTGAATGCTGGCGTTTTGGAATGATACTTTATAAACATAAAACGTCCTAGAAAATGTTTTCAGAGCTGTGCGTTAGGTGTTATTGTACTAATTAAAACCTAGTAATAGCTAGGCTGTAGCCGCACTAGTGTTAGAATGAAAACGATAAATAAACATCATGAATTCGGTATAACGAATCCAAAATGCTAGACAAATGTTTCCTAGTACAATAAAGTATCATGATATTTATTAGTGCACCTAGAAAAAACAACGAAATATGGATTTTTGCCCAGGCCCATGGGCCGCATCCACTGTGTAAACGATTCAAAAACGTTTTTCAATTTTCCTACCCATAAAAATCGGGTTTTAACACTCGCATATAGACAGACTATTGTGTAGCTTTGCGCTTAACAACAAACAAATTTTCCTATCTGTATTCATATTGGAAGTTTGAAACTATGTCATATTTCCTCGTTTTTATAATTTGCAACAGGTTTATTAACAATCACAGACAATTCTGAGCTCTTACAATATTTGGCCCAATAAGTTCACCAAATATTATTTTATACCCTGTAACACTATTTCGACTGAAAAGATAGCTTAAAATGTAGCGTGTAATATTCTGCCATTTTAAATGTATTAGAAAATGAAAAATAGAGGACGTAAGTTTTCAAGATGAGTTGATCAGGGGAAATATCGCTTGCATTATTTGTATCAGGCATTTCATTTGCTAGTCTTCAAATGTGGCTAATAATTCTTTCAATGTGACAGGCAATATTGTTGGAATATACCGAGATGATTGATATGATTATATTTGATAACATTTGGAGCACTTGTGTTGCAGGTAGTAATGGTGTCATGTGCCTAATATAGTGGTTGGTGCTGATTGTTAATTAATTGTTAATGTTTGAACGACAGAATATATGATTTATGTTCATGGTTCTTATTTTTGTGTCGTTAAGACGAGTTTGATAATTGTTAGTAACTTTATGTTAGTTTTGAAAGTTTTAAGTAAGTCTGTGATTGATAATTGTGTGCGGTAAATGTTACTATGAGTATAATTTTTGTGTAATAATAATAATGATGGTGCGTGCGTGTGTCACGTCTTTTTTTTCGATAATTATCGGCATGTTTCTAGTATTTACTGTTGCACATGTGTTCTCACGTGATTCAGAAATATTTAAATATATTTTACACACTTGGCAGATAATTGTTGCTATTTTATTTTGTTTACTGCTGTCGTAGGCTGATAAGTCAGTGCTAGTGTACGATGGTTAAATGCCCCAAATCTTCATGACGACCTGGCATGGCCTGGTGATTGGGGCGAAATCAGCGGGTCGCGGGATCGAAACCTGTTTTCGAACATGCACGCTCTTTCAACCGTGGGGGTTTTAAAATGTGACAGCCAAATCCACCATTTGATAGTAAAGGGAAGTGTCTAAGAGTTGGCGGTGGGTTGTGTTGACTAGCTGCCTTATCTGTATCCTATCTCTTGTAAATTAGGGATAGCTAGCTCAGAAAATAGACATATCTTCATCAGTTCCTGGTAAGTTCTATGACATGTATCAACCTATTTTCTGTAATAATTCTACCATATATATAATCAATCCCATGTTTATATTTTCAAGCTAAACGACATGCTATGGGAAACACCCACACCTAAAAGTGTTAAATTAAACTTGGACTTTTGTATGCAGTCTGGCACGTTACTCAATCAGCCACGTCCAGCCCGTAACAACAACCAATTATTAAGAATTATCATCTGGCCAAATATCATCTGCTGTTCTCTTTGTTCCGAAATGGCCAATCAAGCATCACAAATTATTAGTTATGATTGTATTCTACCAATCATATACAAACTACTATTGTTATTTTCCAACAAAAGCAAATTAAAATAATTCCTAAGTAAATATAGTTTTAAAGCATAACACTGAAATGACTTAATCATAATTGAACGAACTCTCTGAACACTTTTCACTAGGCCTTAAATGTAAGGTCTAATTGAAGTATCACTTTTGTAATTACAAAGTATGGCAAAATCTAGAGTTTTTACAAAAATACTTTAGATGTTTCCGTTAAACACATTTATAGTGGAACAGTGGTATGTCTGCGGATTTACAACGCTTGAAACCGTTGTGAGAAGAGCACAGATCGACCATTGTGTAGCTTTGTACTTATCTAGTTCCATTGTTTATGCATTATTTTGTTGATAAGTAGACCGAATAAAAGGTTGATATTTCGATAGCGCGTACTCTTTTACTTTAATAAAATTGAATTAAAGTAACGAAGCCAGTATTTGTATTAATTATTTTATACTTACAGTACATATCATAATGTATGTGCATTTTAGAGTAAAGTCACATTTGGCTATCTGCCATGTCCACCGCGAGGAATCAAATCCCGTATTTTTGCGTTGTAAGTCTGTAAGCTTACCGCTGACCCACCTGGGGACATATCACAATGTAATATTCAGTCAGTACCTACGTGTTGTAATGCCTGTTGACAATATAAAACCTTTAAAAGATTACCTTGTAAAACTGAGGGAATAGTCTACGTAGAGATGGTACAATACTGGTTATTTTTTTTGTGTTTTTAGTTGTCTCAGTAGTTAAACAAAGGTAAAATCTATAGCTTGCTGGTAAGAAATCAAATTTCCCCCACCATCACAAATATTAGATAAATATTCATCCCAATAATGTCGAAATACTTCAATAGAAATGTCATTTTTTGCTTTAAGGAAAATGGGCAATCCGTTTTGTCCCCCGTGGGGGCAACCGTAAGTCTACGGATTTACAATGTTAAAATCCGGGGTGCGATTCCCCCGGTGGACAATACAGATAGCCCAATGTGGCTTTGCTCTAAAACAAACTGATCCCTCAGTGGCACAATGGTATGTCTGCGGACTTACAACGCTAGAATCCGGGTTTCGATACCCGTGGTGGGCAAAGCACAGGTAGCCCACCGTGTAGCTTATCTTCAAACAAACAAACAATCCGTTTCAGCATATTAGTTTTATTATCATGGCAATATCTTATTCTACATTCATACGATATTATGCGTAGCTAGTACTATCGGCAAGTCCCTTGTGTTAAGTCATAATAAACTGTGTAGGGATAGATATACAAGCCATGCTTGTTTGTTAGTTAATAAGTATAAAGCTACACGATGGGCTATCTTTGCTATGCTCACTGCGGCTATCGAATCCCGATTTTTATTCTAGCGTGATAAGCCGTCAGACTTGCCGCTGAGCCACAAACCATGCAAGTTGAATTAGGCTTATGTTCCATTTGAAAATAAGGTATTCTACGTTCGTTCGACCTCTTCTTTCACTGATTCGAAGTTCGTAAATAAATTTTGTACAATGTTTTCACACTTATTCTGTGCGTGTGTCTGTGTTACAAATTTAGTTAAAATCGTCCACGACGTTGTATTATAAAACACTTCAATCTAGTTAGACTGCCTTACGTGCTTTTACTCTGAGCCTAAAATTATATCCACCCATTAAAAACAACAACAAAAAACACTTCAAACTTTTAACGTCCATTTAAGCTCCTATTTCACAATTATTAAAATACAATTGCATGTATTTTTTAGTGTAAAGTTGCACAATGGGCTATCTGCACTCTATCTACCACGGAGAACTGAAGCCCGGATTTTTGTGTCGTAAGCTCGAAAATTACCCACCAGAGAACAAACAGTTAGAAGACAACAAATATATTAGTCAGCAAGTAAAAAAAAAAAAAAGATGAGTTCTTGAAGGGTAAC
>NW_013666913.1:0-2628 GCF_000517525.1 Limulus polyphemus | reverse complement strand
CAGGCATCGTTGTAACATATTTAATCAAAGTGGCCTTTGGGATTTTACTCTAAATGTCTCTGATACACATAAAGTTTCTTTGAAAGTAACTTTTGATTTGTCAAGTTTTTGATCTATCAAATCTCAGATCTGCTAAATTGGGTTGAGATCGAAGCTCTGTGGGGGCCATTGCATCATTTTAATGACTCCAGCAGCTTCTTTCTTAGCTAAGTAATTTATGCATAGGTTGGATGAGTGTTTGGGGTCATTACCTTCTTGGTAGTAGAATATTTTACCAATAATACACAAACCACTGAGTATACCATGACGGATCAGTAGCTGATGGTACTTGCGCTGGTCCATTATTCCATCTATATTGCAAATATCTCCTATCGCCTCAGCAGAAAAACACCCACAAACCACCACACTGCCTCCCACATGCTTCATGGTAGGTGCTATGCATTGAGGTAAGTATCTTTCATCTTTCTTCCGCCGGACGTACAACCTACGCTTTGAACCAGATATTTTAAACTTGGACTAATCTGTCCATAACACCCTTTTCCAATCAATAGCAGTCCAGTTTTTGTGCTTTTTAGCAAATTTCAGTCTCTTGACAATATTTGGAGATCAAAGTAAAGGTTTTTTAACTGCTACACGACCAAATATTCCACTCTCGTTGAGTCTTCTTGATACTGTAGATCTGGACACTTTTCTGTTATTTGGTACATGATCGTTTATCCCATGCTTGAGATCACTGGCAGTCTTCCTTCTGTCGCGAAGGCTACATAAACGAAGATACTTAACATCAGTATCATAGAGTTTACGCGTTCTGCCTCTTCGTTTCCTATTTTCAAATTTACCTGTCTCGGTCTCATGATCTAGGATGCACTTGACAGTGTTTGGGGAGCATTTCAAGTGTGCAGCAATTTGTCGGAGAGTCCAATCAGCATCACGTAAAACTTTTATGCGAACTCTCTGCTCTACTGACAATTCTCTACTTTTTTGGGCCGTGACATGACAACAAAACTTAATATATGTAGTGTTAAACACTGTTGTTATCAAGGTTTATTTGTGGAGAGTTATTAAACTGATTTCTACTAGCATATACCGGCGTTAAACACTGTTGTTATCAAGGTTTATTTGTGGAGAGTTATTAAATTGATTTCTACTAGCATATACCGATTTTAAACACTGTTGTTATCAAGGTTTATTTGTGGAGAGTTATTAAATTGATTTCTACTAGCATATACCGGTGTTAAACACTGTTGTTATCAAGGTTTATTTGTGGAGAGTTATTAAATTGATTTCTACTAGCATATACCGGTGTTAAACACTGTTGTTATCAAGGTTTATTTGTGGAGAGTTATTAAATTGATTTCTACTAGCATATACCGGTATCATTTACTAGCTACCTTGCTAACTTCTTGACAGTTATTTGGGACCCTAAATCTGATCAGTATGTTCATTCAAGCAGAACCCTTATAACATGCCCTTGATACAAGTATATG
Organism: Limulus polyphemus; assembly: GCF_000517525.1. Classification (NCBI taxonomy): domain Eukaryota; kingdom Metazoa; phylum Arthropoda; class Merostomata; order Xiphosura; family Limulidae; genus Limulus; species Limulus polyphemus. The sequence goes on along the minus strand of NW_013666913.1, from coordinate 1,141 downwards.
GGAATTCTAAAGAATGATAAGTATTCTCACCCTGGCTCATTCAGTTGTCAACAGAGATCAGTGAATCATTACCATAATGTTGAAATTTACATTCTGTAATGGCATGGAAGAATTAGCCCATAAAATGGAAAGAATGACAAAATATTATCTTGTTCTAACACTATTGCACAGTACCTGTTGTACAAGTTAACATGAAACTGTCAAAACCCACGCATTTAATGACGACAAACAATTCTGTACGAGAGATAATGATACAAAATTGAAGTTTCGTTAAGAAATCAATAATTGTTATATTAAAAATTTCAAAATTCAATCAAAATGGTTTAAAGGCAGGAATAATTCATGTAACTTATGCCTACACGACTACATTTCGTGTGCAAGTTACATCAATGGCTATCGATTAATCAACAGATAAATCCGAGATACCATCTTATCTAGAATAATTCAAATTAAAGCTAGACATGACTCACCGCTGTTTGATAAAGACATCACACAAAATACCATGTAAAAACCGGTCTTGAAAAGAAACCACCCCCGTAATCATGGCGGGATGAAAAAAAAAAAACGCTCAGTAAGTCGTGCTAACCACTGACGATTGCGCACGCCTACCTATGTGGGGGAAATATGTGTAACTTTTGTATTCGACAATACAAGTATTAGTTCATGTACAAGTTGTGCTCGTTTGATTTGAAGACCATTTTGAAGACACGTGGACAATGATTACTACCAGTGATCACTTCTTCTCATGGACTAACCTAGAGGATCCGAACTTTTTTGCTACGCCCCCCCCCCTCCTCCTCCAAAGAACTTAGGAGATCCGTGCCCCACGAACGTTCCCTGTTTCTAAGAGACTGGAGAAGAATAGTTGTTTTACCAACAACATTTTCAGGAAACAAGAAAATTCTTAACTATCAGATATTCACCCCCCTCCAGGAGGACCAACCCAACACTTTGAAAAACCATTGGATTAACGCATGCAAACGGAAATGAAATAAAAAACCTAATTCTCGGTATCATAAATCCATAAATATTAAACAATCTATATGGGCATAAAATAAGAGATCTAATTCTCGATATCATAAATCCATAAATATTAAACAATCCATATGGGCATAAAATAAGAGACCTAATTCTCGATATC
>NW_013666912.1:297616-306713 GCF_000517525.1 Limulus polyphemus | reverse complement strand
AAACTCTCCACACACCTATAAATATGACTAACGCGACGCGCCTAAAAACAGTATCTGTTATTGGTGTGCTATAAACTTCGGAGACTATAACTGTGATTGTTATAACGCTTATTAATAGGAAAACTTAAGATATTTGACCAGGAACGTTTATAAATTTCGAACATTACAAATCGTTTAACTTCAGTGGATTTACATCAGACAGTATTTTTACGAAAACATTACCCAACTTCATCGGTGCGAAATAATCGGTGTGTTATCAGTGAAGACAACAGAGCTAATTAGCTCCCTATTAAGTGAATTGTACCTATGTCAACTCGAAATTCACTCGCTTATCGTGAAGCCTAACTGATTCATCCAACCTGCTGTTATAAATGTCACAGGAAACTTTCACCCCAACCTGATAACCTTACTATAGTTCTTCCAGACATCCTTCCAGCTCGCACACTTCATTCCCCACCAATAAAAACACCCTCTCTTTCACCATCCTCATGTTTCAAATGCTTCACCCTGTTCAGGAAACTTTGTTCTAGACTTTCCACACTATAATGCCAAATCATTATTTCAATTAGATATGAAAGCTACTTATTCTAGTCTTAACGCTCACTTTCATTTTAATCATTTATAGTATCCTGCTGAACCAGGTTATCTCGAGATAGCACGTGGAACTTCTTATTTGTTAATATTTCCTCTTTCTTCTCCAATCAATCACGTCTGGAGCCATTGCTCAATGAAGTCTCTTTTGATTGCATCCTCTTGAATTAAACTTTTGTAAAACCAATTCAGACTGCTGAGTTATGTGGATATACCTTTTGGCCCTACACTTCATAAATGTCACAACAAGAGACCTATTGATCTAAGCTCTCCCATCCTCTATATTAAATTAAAACTGTTAAATAAAACAAACCTTAAAGCCAGGCCTTATCATTCATATAGTTAATCAACTTTCACTTATACTCACTTAAATTTACTTCTTTCACATCTTAAAGCAAATTGTCCCAAAGACCAACCACCTTGTTAGAAAAATAAAACTGCTTTAGCTGAAGATGACTTCTATCCTGCCAAAATATATATTTGTGCCACATAGTTCTATCATTCTTTGCCCCCAAGTGGCACAGCGGTATGTCTGCGGACTTACAACGCTAGAAACCGGGTTTCGATACCCGTGGTGGGCAGATCACAGATAGCCCTTGTGTAGCTTTGTGCATAAATAAAAACAAACAAACCTATCATTCTCACCATTAAGTATGGAAAAAGATGATGCATCAACACTATCAACTCCCTTAACAATCTTAAACACTTCAGTCAGATTCCTCTAACTCTTCTTTTGTCAAGAGAAAACAATTTCAGAGATCTTAACCTCTCCATTCCAGGCACCATTCTAGAAGCCCTCTTATAAGCCTTTTCCAAATTTCAATGTTCTTCCTAAGGTAAGAAGCCCAAGACTGACCACAATAGGCTAAATGTGGCATAACCAGTGACATATACTATGAAATTATAACCTATTTAGACGTGCATTTAATATTTCTGTAGATACAACCTAAAATTCTATTTGCTCTACCACTAGCAACAGCACACTGCTTGGATGGTTTAAGAGGCTGATCAACAACGTCACCAAGATCCCTTTCTTTCATGACACTGTTAAGGTTATTTTTCATCCAAATTATATTTATAATTCTAACTATGACAACCCACATACAATATCTTGGATCTATTATAATTAGATCTCATTTGCAATTTATTTCCCCAACTCACTAAATGATCTAAATCCTTCAGTAAAGCAGCAGCAGCATCCTCACAGCTAGAAAAACCCACTACCTTAATATCATCAGTATATTTATGTACTTTATTGACCATTCCTTCATCCATGTCATTGATATTAATCAAAAATAGCAAAGGTCTTAAGACTGGGTCCTGAGGTGGTACCCCACTTGTGACTTTAATCCAGTTCTATCTAGTCTGGAACTTCCTTGATATATTATCGGACATGTATTACAGGTTAGTCCAGTTTGGTGAACGACGAACCATGTTAAAGTCATGGCAACTTGTGCACATAGATGTTTTGTGACATTTAACACTGGAGTGAAAAGTATAGGTTAGGCACTACTCACACCGTAAAGACTGAGGAAGGCATCTGGAAGGATTCCACGCAATATTTTTGTCTAGATAGGTAAATCCCGTGCTCAAATAAATGGTCAATAATATCGCTACTGTCAGTTAGAATCTGGAGCACATACATTGGACCGTATACACCGATAATCCAAAGATCTTTCTGAATATAAATTCATCGTTGAGTGCTTTAGTTATGATTTTATTTTCCATGAAGGACACATAAAGCATTTGAAGATTTACAAGATGGTGGTTGCTGCTTAAAAGTGGGGGACCTGTTTTTCAGTAAGGTACTGTTGGGTCCTAGGTTAGCAAGTCCTAATATGGTACGTAGGTTTTCAAAGAAGGTAGGATTGACTGTCTTGACTATGATACCATTGGTACTACAATAGTTGGTGACCTCCAGAAAGAAAGTTCGTGTCGTAAAGAAATGAGAATCTATCTTAGAAAGTAGAAACGCTAAAAGTTGAAGAGTAGGGCCAGTATCCAATAGTGTAGAAGGTAAAAGGTAAATAGATGAAGTAGATGTAGGAGAACAAGACACAGAAGCTGAAACACAAGTATTAAATGTAACTGAATAGATGTCACTTAAAGAGTAAGAAATTATGGCGGCATATGTCGGTGAAAAACAGTGGGCCTGATGACAACAGATGAAAAGGAAAAAAAATCAAAATCCAAGTGACATTATTCTCCTGGGTTCAGGGTCGGATCAGATCGCAGATGACTAGACTGTTTCACAAAAAGGGTAGTGTGAACGGATCCGGAAGGCTGAAAAAACACAATACACTTTTTAGTTGTAACTGAAATAAATGTAACAAAACACAGAATCAAAAATTGTAACTCACCAAAGCAAAATAATATAATTACAAAACATCAGAATAATCATCAAGTCTCGAAAGATCACGTTCATGAAGAGTCCGTTTTTCCGTCGAATATCCTCTTTCCATAAGTTTGGCCTTGTTATTATATGTTAAGGTAATTTGTGAGTAATTTGTAGGCTTTCGTGTATTGTCCTTTATTCATTACTAATAACCTAAAATACCTTTGGTGGTTGAATAACATGTGACTATATTTTCACGATTAATTATTCAGCGAACTAGTTGGTAACTTATTTGTACTTTTTCTTTTCTTCTTCAAAACGTGTAATTTTAATGAATAGCAGCTAGAAACGGTGAATTTCGTTGAAACCTAATCTATTCCTTGATGCATTACTCTCTCTCTCTCTCTGCTTGTTATTTCTCAAAACAACCAAGTTAGATTATTGTTACTAAACGTTAAAATTATTATTTCTCAAACTCAACAAGTTTGTTTATTGTTGCTGTAGGCTTTTTTATTGTTTCTATGTATTAATGTTTTTCTAAGATTACTACACTTTAAGTTTAATATTTCTGCTACAAGGCCTTATTATATCGTTCCCGAACAATTTAGTTTTCTATTTCTAAGCTACAAAGTGTTTCGTTAATGCATATGTTGTATTCCAAACTACCTGGTTTCTGTAATGATATACTGTAGTTATTTATTATTCAAGATATCAACTTTTTGTCGATAGTGTGCAATTAATCTACAATTTATCTATCATTGTTGAAATATGTTTAATTGATTTTGAAATACTTTAGGATCTGTTTTAGGTATCGATTTTCTTTATCGTTATTATACATTCAATTTACCGTGTAAGTGAGAAAAGAGATGTGTTTACGACCACTTTTAAAGTAATTACTACTTGATCCAACTACCAGGATTAGTTTTGTTTTTATTGAATAGTTGGTTTTGTGTATTTTATCTTCACACTGTTTGAATATACAGAAGTTTTATTTTGTCACTGCCGGAAGATCATCAAATACAAAGCAATACTTAAATGATCATGTGAAGTGTAGTTTAAATCCCGTGTAATGAAAGTAATTCTACAAGGTTCTCACAATAATGAGAGTTAACATGGAACGCATAATTATTTCTCATAGCATCTCATAGGATTTCTAAAAACACAGACATGCTTGTTAGACGTAGTACGTTGCCTTGACAACAACATCCATGCTTATACCAAAAGTGTTTCAGTAATAACGTAAAAGTTCCAGCTTTTGCAGTGGCGTGTTTAAGGGTAGTATTTTGTCTTAACAGAACAAACTTATGTGTGATTAAAGCTTTGGTATAATGAACAACATTGCATGTTGATCTACACGAAATTCCTTTCAGTACATCATTTAAGCATCCAATGGGAAATGAGAATTTTCAGTTAAGTGAAAATTTAACACAACATCGTATGTGTGATAAAGTAGCATTATCTTTATGGGCCAAAATAAATTGAATTGTGTTTGGATGTGTGGCATCATCTAAAGCACCATGATTTTGTGATTGGACGTTAGAGATGGGAAGTAAATAGTTTTGAATTTAGTATTTTCGCTTGTAAATACTTGCTATTTTTTTTAGCTTGACCAGTGTTTCAAATTAGAATTGTACATACTTTGTTTTAAGGAACGCGTGTGTATATGAGTTCAGAAACTATTTACAGCCTCCCTACTTCCTCCTCGGTGGCTTAACAGTAATTTAGTGAGCTTATGACGCTAAATATCTGGTTTTCATGACCGCTGTGGGCAGAGTACAAATAGCCCATTGTGTAGCTTTGTGCTTTAGAACAAACAAACCACGTACACAGAGGATGCTTGTTCATGTCTGACAAAAACGGTGAAACATACATTAGTTTGAGTTGATTTTCATTACATTCAAAGGGGGAAGATATGAATGTGAAGTTTTATTCATTTTTTCACACCTTAGGTTGGAAACTCACAATGCTCTCTAGTCCAGAGCGGAACCTTCTAGTCTATTTGTACAGTTTATTTGATGGTTTGTAAGTGGAAGAATTTTGTCTAAAAGTCGTCAGATGTCACTTTATATTAAATGTGACAACATAGTTTACTCATACACGATAAGCTCATCTCCGGAAATAAGACTGCCCGAAAACTGCAACATATTCTCTTTCAACTGCACTTATAGATCAAAACAAGTTCATGCAGCTTTTCTGTAAAATGTTCTTACAAATCTTGTCTTCCGATCATTGAGTGTCTGAGGAGTGTTGATAACTGGAAGTAGAAACACATTAGGAACATCTAATATGTAAAAACACTCTTCTTTTCAGAACATAATGAAAAGTTCCTAATCAGGACAGCGACAGATCTTGTTCACATCATTGTCCCATTAGTTTCATGACCTCTACTGGTTGAAGACTGGGAGAATGTTACTCAACGAAAACTGTAATTTAAGAATGAATACTGGCATTTTGAATGCAATGTAAAATGTGTGTAATTACTGACTGACAGAGTTGGGTAACGATGTGGGCTTAGGGTATTCTATTTATCAGTCTATCTTTCGAAACACTAGACCGAATAACACACAGTCACGATCTAAATGGTTATGATTCTATTGCATATAATCCTTTAATTGTTAACAGTCAGATACAAATTTTTTATGTAAACTCTATACCACTATTAATGTTATTCACATTATTTTTAACAATTCCTTCTTTTAAGACATATAACAGATTCTAAAATAAGATAAAGTTCCACTTTACGATAACTAGAAGAGTTAAAACGTTTTCTTTCCTTCACCAAAGTAAAAAGTCACCAGAACTGAATAATCTGCCAGTTTATTTTTTCAATAAAACTTGGTAAATGTTTTGTGGAAACATTTAAAATAATTTTTAAACGTGGATTCACCGACTCAAAAGTACATAACCGACGTTCTAAAAAGAAGGATTTAAAACTTTAAAAACTAGATACCAGCTTCACTTAAGAGAACTGACTTCGAAACTATTTTCGAATGACCTTATTATAAGCATACCAAACAGTTAATGGCCTTATTATAAGCATACCAAACAGTTAATGGTCTTATTATAAGCATACCTAACAGTTAATTTCTGTTATTCACCGTGAGGCCCGAACATATGCTACTCCTATTAGAATATTCATGATGATTTACATTTTGTGCTTGAATGAATTTACAATGGTAAGTTCAATTTAAATCATGAGAAGGCTTATGATGGGATTGAACGTCAGTTATATTGATGATACTTTAGAATTTAAGTTTCAGTTTCGTTTTATACGAAACATCAAACAAGACTAATATGTATCGGACCAGATGTATTCGCTATCTGTAGAATTGCTTTTGATTAAGTTCAGGAAACGAATGATGTAAATTACACCTAGTACAGGTTATAATTTTGTTAGAACAAGTTATAACAGGATCAGCGAATACGCTTTTGTTGTATCAACGTCTGAAAAACATAGAACCATTTCTGAATCTTCTATTGGGTTGTGAAGTTGTTGTTAAAAGGGTTTCAAATGGAAAAAATACTCAATATAAAATTATAATTAAGTGCGAATAATATTTAGTGCCTTAATTGGAATGAATTAAGAAAACAATTCCAATGTGTGGCGATATAAAAGTTCTTACATGGTTGAGTTATGATTGTTTATCAGTTATTGTTTGTTTTTGTTGTTGTTTTTTTGATGGCACAACACAAAGAGTTTCGCATTCCTAATACGTTTTGTCGAGGCTTAGACTGTAAATATATCTATTTCATACACTAGCTAAAATGTAACTTGTTAAGTGGTATGGGAGTGTTAGGTTTAGTATGAGTTGACAAAATTATTACAGCTACTTCATATTATAATCAGTGATTTAGTGTATTCACACGTAGCTTGTCTTTTATTTGTTACATTAGTGTTGACCCTCCTGTTAGAATTAATTTCCTGCTACTTCCAGGTTCCCTAAATTCGTTTTTCTTTTCTTTTTTTTTCTTTTGCCTGCAGCAAAGCAGTTTTATTATAGTAGAGACTGAAGAATAGTCTACTAGAGAATTGTTAGGGAAGCCCTTATTTCGGTATTCACATATAAAGCATTAACACCTTAACATCCATTACTTTTTCCATTTCTAACAATGAGTGAAATAACAACTGTTTCCAACAGTTTTCTTCTTATGTCTCTTAATTGGACGCAAACTATTGATATGTAGGCAGAACTTATCATTGTTTGTGATTCTTACAAAACAGACTACACATATCAAACATTTAGGCAACTAATTATAATTACAGAAATTAATATGAATTTCTTGCTAAGGACAGATTCTATAAAATTAAAAAGTCTTTTCGTCGACAATTTCAAGATATTTCAATAATTCTCATAAGTTGATATTTTGCGTTAGCAAACATAAATGTTTCTATGAAAATGTCACTTATAAACGTTACCGCTGTTTATGTCACTTATAAACGTTAATTGTAGTAAAAAGGACTATAGTAAAGTTTTCCACATCATTCATTGTTGATCGATATGTTGATGATATTCTTACACCTAAGTGTAAAGTTATTTCACACAGTCGACAAATGTATCAACCAAAGCTTACTCTTGGAAAAAAAACAAAAACTGTTTCCCTAAACTCAATGCACGCTCCCTAGATTTATATATCAGCATCAATCAAACATTTAAATTTAAAGTTTTCAATAATCGGATAATATAAACTCCATTACTAACTACAATCACTCCAGAGAAGTTAGGCTACAATGTTTTAATCAGTACTAGTCTTGATAACAGAAGGGTTGATGTGTAAGTCTGGAAGTGATTGTTAACAGTGCTAGTCTTGATAACAGAGAAGTTAGGCTACAATATTCTAACCACATAGTATTAGATACAATAGAAGTTGTTCAATACAAAACTTCATTGATCTAGCTCGTAAACTCATTCTCATTTTCCCACAATCTTCTTGCCACTAACTACAGGTTTAATAGTTTTACAAAATATTATGGTCTTTACCAAACCTTCGCGTTTACACTTTAACTTGTTAGAAACTGTTTAAGGTAATACTGAACTGCTTTAGTGTATTGACCAACAATAGTTTTATCCACCGCTAGTTTAAGCTCTTATTATATATACTTCGTAGAAACTATATAAGAATTCAATATATGGTTTAACAATACGTTATTATTTAAGTTACATTAGGTTTTGCTATTTATTTAGTTTTCATATTCACGGTTATTTTAAGTTCTTTTTCTAAGTATTATAATCATTATTGAACATTCTCGAATTTTCTCACGTTTACTTCTCAACTGTTACAGAAGATTACCCTTATTTGTTACTTCCTGTGGCCCACTACAGGTGTTTTTTTTACATAACAGTAGTTAGTTTAAGTCGGATTAGTCGTGTTAGAGATACCTCAAAATATGTTTAACATATCGTCTTAGTTTTATTAATATTGCCATATTTTAATTAGTGTAATAATACTATAGTTATCTATTGTACGATTCAGGTATTGATTTAAGTTCTCAGTTGTTAATATCTTCATAAACATTAGTTTTTAGCTGTACTATTGTTACAGTCCTGCTACTTGTCTCTAAACCTAAGCAGTAACAAGTGACGTAGCAATTTATCTCAGATGTTAGAATCCTCTAAAGTTACACTGTTAGGGCTGTTTAATGGGTTTTCATTAGTCACGATCGTACAGATTGAACCTACAACATTACATGAAGTTAACGACCAATTTTTGTATGATCCGTGGGTGAAGTATTCTCTATTCTATCTTTAATGTTACTTTCATTTAAAGTATTGGTTAGAATGTTTAATATATCTAGTTTTATTATTATACTTTTAGGGGAGACCGGGGCTAGTTGATACAGGGGCAAGTTGATACAGTGCCTCTAGCTCTTCTTGAGATTAATAGACGACGATAGTTCATGGACCATCGAACACGTGTTGCGCAAGCTTTGTTTTAATGGCGGCATGAATAAGATCAGTCACGAAATAAAAAAGGTATGTACATTTTCTGTTTTTGCATACCTCAACTAAAAATAAAGTGTCTAGGAAATATCTATTTACTCTTTATATACTATGTTTTGATACTGTTCTTATTAGTTGTAGACTTCGATAGTTAATACCTTTTAATATACGATAACATTGAGTTATGTTGTTTGACGATGAATTAGTATGGAGACATTGTTATACCCCATGA
>NW_013666912.1:292505-297462 GCF_000517525.1 Limulus polyphemus | reverse complement strand
CCATCGAACACGTGTTGCGCAAGCTTTGTTTTAATGGCGGCATGAATAAGATCAGTCACGAAATAAAAAAGGTATGTACATTTTTCTGTTTTTGCATACCTAAACTAAAAAAAAAAAAATGTATAGGAAATATCTACTCTTTATATACTATGTTTTGATACTGTTCTTATTAGTTGTAGACTTCGATAGTTAATACCTCTTAATATACGATAACATTGAGTTGTGTTGTTTGACGATGAATTAGTATGGAGACATTGTTATACCCCATGACGATATGGGGCATGTTGTTATATCAACTTACATATTGTTACACTTGACTTTACTTCAAAATATTTACAAAATTTTTTATGTAATCAATTTTGTTCAATATAGAATACATAATTTTGATAAAGTACATATTTATCTTTCACTTTCATTCAGTTTCAATGTATGATTCGGGTTATTTCGCTAGATATTGGACTTTTTCTAAAAATTGTAACAACTAGCCCCGGTCTCCCCTACTATAGCTATCATTTTGCATTATTAGCTTAGTATATACATTTAGGACTAGCCTAACTTTCCTGAGCTAACTAATCTTCGTGAGATATTATTGTAATTATGGCCGAAAATATGGTTAACAGTAAAAGTACTCGACTTATGAAACAATACGTTCTAATCTTTATAAGTTCAAACATAAACAAAAGTATATTTACTTTCTCTGTTCAGAAGTTGATATTAATACTATAAATACGTGGATTCCTCTGAAACCTAAACCTTCTGTAGTTTCTCATAGTAACACTATTAAAAAAACAAAGTATAAAATTGTGCGTTGAAATTTTCATTGAATTTAGAATATAGCTAAGATTTTGAAAACCAGATGAGGCGAAGGTTGAGTGTTTCTTACCATTTCTTATTGAGATTGTTTCAGTCGAGTAAGTTTATTCTAACCTGACAAATCCCTATTAATGTGTGTAGTCGTCGAGTATGTTTTATTCTAACCTGACAAATCCCCAGTAATGTGTGTAGTCGTCGAGTATGTTTTATTTTAACCTGACAAATCCCCATTAATGTGTGTAGTCGTCGAGTGTGTTTTATTCTAACCTGACAAATCCCCAGTAATGTGTGTAGTCGTCGAGTAAGTTTTATTCTAACCTACAAATCCCCATTACTGTGTGTAGTCGTCGAGTATGTTTTATTCTAACCTGACAAATCTCCAGTAATGTGTGTAGTCGTCGAGTATGTTTTATTCTCACCTGACAAATCCACAGTAATGTCTGTCGTCGTCGAGTGTGTTTATTTTCGCCTGACAAATCCACAGTAATGTCTGTAGTCGTCGAGTATGATTTATTCTCACCTGACAAATCTCCAGTAATGTGTGTAGTCGTCCAATATCTCTAATAACTACCTCAAACCAAACACCATTAGAACACACACACACACTTGGTACTTGATTATATGTGTCATGTTTGGTCCCGTTAGATTGTTAGTAGGGGGTATGAATACAGTTTCAAACGGGACTTCTTCGGGATACTGAGAGGGACAGAAACACAAATTCTAATGCCATATTTGGATTCAGCTAACCTAACAACTTACTTCTAGGATTTTAACACGTCTGTGTGACCTTCCGGTCGCGTTTTAGCCCCACCTTGTACGTCCTTAGAAGGGCACTATGACACATAGATAAGGAGTTTTCCCGGGCCACCCCGAGTCAGCCTGCAAAGTTCGATACTTCTAGCTCCTTAACTGTGGGAGAAGTTTTCTGAGAAACAAATTCACAAGTAAATTCACACCCATTATGAATTCATATAGGATTTTGAAGAAGAATCGAACCCTAGATTTTAGCGTGGTAAGTCTGTACACTTAAGGCTGGCCCACTGAAAGACTATGTTAAGAGAAGGTATTGTGAGCACTTAGCTACTAAACACACTACTTCTGATAGTTCTATATGAACTGAGAGAGTGTTTTCTGAGCACCTAAATGCTTAACACATTACTTATGTTAGTTCTGTACGTACTGGGAAAGTGTATTTTTGGCAATTAACAGCTTAACAATTGTACATTAATTCTATTGGTTCCATGTGTACTGAGAGAATGTATTCTAAGCCGTTGCTTGCTTAACATATTACTTCCGTTGGTTCCAAATGTTTTAAGAAAGTGTTTCGTGAATTTACTTCTGCTGACTCTATTTCAACTGAGTGTATACTGGGCAGCTCATCGCTTAATAATGCATTACTTATGCTGGTTCTGTATGTATTTAGAGAATGTTTCGCGAAAAAGTTCGAGGTTTAACACATTACTTCTGTTGGTTCTAAATGTTTTAAGAAAGCGTTTCGTAAACTCACTTTTGCTGATTCTATTTCAACTGAGTTTATACTGGGCAGTTCATTGCTTAATGATACATTACTTATGCTGGTTCTGTATGTATTTAGAGAATGTTACGCAAAAAGTTCGAGGTTTAACATATTACTTCTGATAGTTCTATATTGAAAACTCACATCCTAAGATATTAATAATTCAAAATATTACACTCACTTGTTCTATAAGAAACGTCTCTGAAAACATCTGACTACAGAATTATAGAAGACACACAACTTATCACTTGATGTAAGAAAAAAGTAGGTACTTGTTATTATGCATCTTCGCTATAGAAGGTTCTACGACATTCTATTGCCTTTCATTTGACTGCCGAGATATGACTGTCGCGACATTTTACTGCGGTACGAAATGACTGCCGGTGCATTTTACTGCCGGCAAAGGGATGCAGTAATTAATTATTTCATTTTAAGGTTTTCAGCATGTATAAAAATTATATTATCAGAATATTATATAAGCAACCATTATCATGTCGAAATACCTTGAACACGAATATTATGTCATAAAATTTCTACCCGTACAAACATAAATAACAATGTACGTATTTCCTATATAGCGATAGCCTTTTCTTCGTCATAAAATTATTCAATTATGTTATTATTCAATTTTATTTTTAATCAAGTTTAATGCAACAGTTTATTAGTTAACTTATAAGTTAGACATGGGTCCGACCGCCAATAATAATTTTTTGAGAATAAAGTCGTTCAAAGTACTGGGAAATGTTTTGTTTAGAGAACATAGTTACTTACCGGCAGTAAAATGCACCGACAGTAAAATGACAGGCAGTAAAATGACAGGTAGTAAAATATCGTGATACCGCTATAGAACAACAAATGTTTAAATCTGACGTGCCAGTAACATTACATTAAACAAACAAATAAAGTCATGCAAGTCATACAGCAAATGTATCAGAAAGCAGATCTTTGTTATTGTAATTTATGTTGATCTTAATAATTTACAAACCTTTGCCGTTGAATTTTCAACAGAAGGAGCTGCTACGTTTTATTCTGAACCATTTTTGGTATTTAGAAAACAGCACCTAATGATATTGGACAAAAGGTTTTTGGATAAAAGAAACTTTCTATTTCCGCTTCCTCAATAAAAATGCGTTTATTTTTGAGATATTCCACACAGAATGTTTTTGATTTTCTCAATTTCAGTTGAATAAGTTAAAGTAGGCTTAAGAAAGAAGCTTCTATTGTGCACGATTAGTAAAATCTGGAGTTATTACAGATTATTAATAAATAACAGATTTTACACATTTTGGATTTAGCCATGTTATAAGAAAGGAAGGGGATATTGTAGACGTTCATATTAACATTAAAGAAGAATGGCGATAGTATTTTAAAACATTTGGTCTGGTGTTTGTTTTCCAAATGCTAATGTGTAACATCTTTAACGGTAAAGTTTAGTGAAATTAAAAACGAATAAGAACACTGGTAACTCACTTTCTTCAGCGATCATAATTAATTTAATAAAAGCACAATTGAGTAGACTGACCTTACAAAAAAATGACATCAGCATTGTATGCCGATATGAATCATTTTTTAAAATATTTCCTTTTATGTGAAAAAATCCATAACTCGTTTTGGAAAACTTGTGTAGGTTCGTCCCAAATATTATTTATATACCATACTATATGATGCTATCGTTCACCAAATTATGAAAATTTTAAATGCTACTGTAAAAATTAAACATCTACATCGGAATACACTCAAAATTATGACCATAAAATTTCCTATTGAAAAATATATGTTAACAAATAAAATAATACGGCAAAAATTAACGTTTGTCATGTTAGTTAAGTACTTAAGGTAGGATATACACTAGTTAGTAACAACAATTCAATAATAAAACATTAATGACTAGCTAATAGCTAGTCTAGGGTGATCATAGTAGTCAAGATTCAGTTGTTAGTTTTCTTAATAGAAAGTATCCACGTTCAAGTTGATATATAATTTGTACTATCAAGAAATACGTTTTCTCTCTTTTTTGACCTTCCTTAACGTTATTGGGGTCAAAGTGAAGATTTCCTACAACATAAGAAAATGTTCACTGTAGCCAGTGATATCTGTATAACGCGGGGAAATAATCTTGTAAATGTTCACTGTAGCTAGTGTGATATCTGTATAACGTGGGGAAAGAATCTTGTACATGTTCACTGTAGCTAGTGTGGTATTTGTATAACGTAGGAAAAGAATCGTGTACATGTTCACTGTAGCTAGTGTGATATCTATATAACGTGGGGAAAGAATCTTGTACATGTTCACTGTAGCTAGTGTGGTATTTGTATAACGTGGGAAAAGAATCTTGTAAATGTTCAGTGTAGCCAGTGTGATATCTGTATAACATGGGGATAGAATCTTCTACATGTTCACTGTAACTAGTGTAGTATTTGTATAATGTGAGAAAAGAATCTTGTAAATGTTCAGTGCAGCCAGTGTGATATCTGTATAACGTGGGGAAAGAATCTTGTAAATGTTCAGTGCAGCTAGTGTAGTATTTGTATAACGTGGGGAAAAAATCTTGTAAATGTTCAGTGCAGCCAGTGTGATATCTGTATAACGTGGGGAAAGAATCTTGTAAATGTTCAGTGCAGCTAGTGT
>NW_013666912.1:281668-292495 GCF_000517525.1 Limulus polyphemus | reverse complement strand
TTGTATAACGTGAGGAAAGAATCTTGTACATGTTCACTGTAGCTCGGTTGGTATTTGTATAACGTGAGGAAAGAATCTTGTACATGTTCACTGTAGCTCGGTTGGTATTTGTATAACGTGAGGAAAGAATCTTGTACATGTTCACTGTAGCCAGTGTGGTATTTGTATAACGTGAGGAAAGAATCTTGTACATGTTCACTGTAGCTCGGTTGGTATTTGTACAACGTGGGGAAAGAATCTTGTAAATGTTCAGTGCAGCCACTGTGATATCTGCATAACGTGGGGAAAGAATCTTTTACATGTTCACTGTAGCTCGGTTGGTATTTGTATAACGTGAGGAAAGAATCTTGTACATGTTCACTGTAGCTCGGTTGGTATTTGTATAACGTGGGGAGAGATTCTTGTAAATGTTCAGTGCAGCCACTGTGATATCTGTATAACGTGGGGAAAGAATCTTGTACATGTTCACTGTAGCCAATGTAATATTTGTATAACAATGGGAAGAATCTTGTACATATTCACTGTAGGAAGTGTGAGATTTGTATAACATGAGAGAGAAGTCCTGCACGTGTTCACTTTAGCACTAAATCAGTTGATGACTCCAAAGTTTTAAAAATATACAATAATTTATTGAATAAATTTAAATGCAATATAAAACTAAACACTACACGTGTCTTTGAAACATACTCCACCATATTCAGGACACTAGAAAAACACAAGAACTTTCATTCATATACTAGAGTAAATATATATGTACAATTTGTATATGGTACAGTGGTGCTATTTAAAAAATTAACTTCCGTGGCTCCAGGACCTAAATCTCTATTCAAAATCATTTTATTTTTAACAATTTCTAATGATTCTAATGAATATTTAATTCATTTTAAACTTTACTTATTTAAGTATTTGTACATTGTCCCACTTAATAAGATGTGAAGAGTTCGCCACATGTTCCGCCAGGGCCAAATCGCTAGTTTTTAATTTATCAAAAGCATTTTTATGTTCTTTAATTAGAAACTTCAAATTTCTTCATGTCCGTCCAACATAACCTAAACCACAACTACAAGAAATTTGTAATTTATTACAATGTTGTTTATGGATCCTATCTATAATATGAGGTTAATAACCTCTATCAATTGCTATAGGATTTAAATAATTCAATTCTAACATTAGATCTTCATTACATGAAGAGACATTAATGGCTCTACGAATATAAATTGAAAATGAGGGCATTTGTTATGATAATTGGTGACACGATCTTGCATGTGGCAGCATGGCAACAGAGAATGGCTTCATGTATACAGAAGTAGAGAGAAAACCACCCTCTCTTTTTACAGAAACATCCAAAAAATTAAAACAACTTCTAAAGTGAATTGAATTGTGGGGCTGACAGAAAGATGTTTTTGAACATTAATTAACGTGCCATCCACTTATCTTACCCATACCTCGTTTTTTTTTTTCATCGATGTTTCTAGCACCCGAGTTTCAACATCAAAGCATGCAAATTTCTGCTAACAGAGGTGATACTGGTAATCCCATGCACAAACCTTTATTCTGTTTGTAAATTCCATTATCCACCTTACAATAGCTATTAGTTACACACAGTTTTGTTAAATATATATAATATCATCTAGACGTGAAAAAAATTTACTGGCTAGTAACCTATTTTCGAAACAACATAATACTTCTTCTATTGATACATTTGTGAACAATGAAACTACATCAAATAAAACTAATCTATCATTTTCTTCTATATTAATATTCTTAATCTTATTAATAAATCCAGACGAATTTTTAACCGTAAATATGTGAGAATTTGTTAAAAAAGAACATTTTTAACAATGAACTTAGAAACTAAATATGTTGACTGTCCTCCATTTCCAGTATAACAACCTGTTCTCTTTTGTCTGCTTTAGAAATTACAATTTTTTTATTATCTTTAATTAGTCGAAGTTGGTTCACCTAATAATTATACAATTTGATTTTTGATTTTTTTGGTATCAGAAGTGAGTAATTCTGCTACTGTCGTTCGAACAGTATCCTTTATAAGATTATGATCAACTTTACCTTGTTTCAAAATGGTTTCAATTGATATAATTATATCTTCTTTCATTGACTTTCATTTGCTCTGTTGTAATATTTTCTTTGAACAAACTTACTATTTTAGGATTATTCAGTATTCTGGTATATTTTTTATTTAGGACGACCATCGTGTTTTGCAAGTTACTTTCAGAAAGTACATCTTTCTTAATTAAATTATTCAGTTTCTTTTCCAAATTATTTGTGTTTCCATCTTACCTTTTCCCATTTCTACTAACTCGATGCTTTAAATGAAACCTATAACAACTTCTGTATAATCATAGCTAATTTGAAATGTATATGGTATAGTTTAGCCTCAGTTTTTATCAGTTTCACTCCTTTTGCCTTTAATAATACTTCTAAGAATTTTAAGCTGCGTTTGTTTAATAATAATAAATTTAACCCTTTTATTTTTTAAATTACATTTCACTTTTATACTATTAGGTACGACATAATATTTGTTGCATTTCATTAAAAAAAACCTGTCTTCTATGTAGGTTTCTAAGTTTGTTGAAAATTCGGCATTCTTCTTTTTCATCTTCCACTGTCCAATTCGATGCCACGTAGTTTCAAACTCGTTTCAACTGATATAATTATATCTTCGTTCAAGGACTTTCATTTGCTCTGTTGAGTTTGAACAAGTTTACTATTTTAGGATTATTTAGTATTCTAATAGAGCAAAGTTACCCAAACAAGAGCTTTGTGATATCGATTGACCAAAACTCTGCAACTCGACTTCTTGATGACTTTCTGACTTCTAGGCATAACTTGAAATCCTGTGTATATCCTGCTTCCATATTGTCATAAACCCCCATTAGTAGCAAAGTTCAATATATCAGATTGACAGTCCTTGTGAACGGATTTAATAAAATCAGTTGAAAACTCCAACGTTTTTAAAATGCACAATAATTTATTGTATCAAGTTAAAAGTAATACAAAACTTAAGAAAAAATCTACACAGGAAATTTCATTTATATACTCAAGTAAATGTACATGTACAATTTACATACTATACAATGACACGTTAATTGATTTCCAGAATTATCTTAATTCTATCAGTCTCACGATACAATTCTCTAGAAGTTGTTGTTTTAATTTTCTAGATGTTTCTGTAAAAAGAGAGGATGGTTTTCTCTCTACTTCTGTATACAGGAAGCCATTCTCTGTTGCCATGCTGCCACGTGCAAGATCGTGTCATCAATTATCATAACAAATGCCCTCATTTTCACTTTTATTCATAGGTCCATTAATGTCTCTTCATCTAATGAAGATCTAATGCTAGAAATGAATTATTTAAAACATATAGCAATTGATAGAGGTTATTAACCTCCTATTATAGATAGGATCCATAAACAACATTGTAATAAATTACTAATTTCTGAATGTACCAAATTACAGATAATACGTAAGGAAAACAAGGAAATATTATGTTTGCTCTACGTTCTATCATTGTCATCAAAGATAAGTAATGTGCTTATGAAAAATACGACTTGTCAAGTAACCTTCACTCCACAACCAAAATTAATTAATATCATTAATGGTGTTAAACATAAAATTGAAGTAAAGGATAGACGTAAAATATATACAATTTCTTGTAGTCGTGGTTTAGGTTATGTTGGACAAACAAGTAGAAGTTTAGAGTTTCTAATTAAAGAACATAAAAATGCTTTTGATAAATTAAAAACTAGCGATTTGGCCTTGGCGGAACATGTGGTGAACTCTTCACATCTTATTAAGTGGGACAATGTACAAATACTTAAATAATTAAAGTTAAAAAATGAATTAAATATAAGAGAATCATTAGAAATTGTTAAAAATAAAATGATTTTGAATAGAGATTTAGGTCCTGGAGCCACGGAAGTAAATTTCTAGAAGTTAATTTTCGAAATAGCATCACTGTACCATATATAAATTGTACATGTATATTTACCCGAGTATATGAATGAAAGTTCCTGTGTTTTTCTACTGTCCTGAAGATGGTGGAGCATGCATGAAAGACACGTGTAGAGTGTTTAGTTTTATATTACTTTTAACTTTACATAAAATTGTTGTGCCTTTTGAAACTTTGGAGTCAACTGATTTTATTAAGACTTGTGCATGTTCACTGTAACCAGTGTGGCATTTGTTCAACGAGAGAAAATAGTCTTTACATGTTCACTGTAGTCATTGTGGTATTTGTGCAACGAGAGAAAAGAGTCTTGTTCACTGTAGTTAGCGTGGTATTTGTACAACCTGAAAGGAGAGTCTTCCACGTGTTCAACTTAGCACTAAACAATTTAATGTCATGGGTTTTCGATTTATTTTACTGCCGAACAGTTGACTGAAAATACCGCTGAGCAGCTATACATGATATGTGTTTCTTGTTGTTATTCACTGAAGCAACCGATGTTACTTAATGAAATTCAATCAAGAGAAAACTTATCAGTTGCAAGAACCGCCAATATAATAAACGTAACCTGATACAGATGTGAAATACACTAGAGAACAAGAAACTATCTGAGACCTAATTTGTTTTATTACAAGGGTTTAAGGCTAGACATTTCCTTAGAAGTAATTGTGTGGAAGTAAGAAAGAGAAATAAAGTTTACCATTCACATCACCTTATCATTAGTATATCTCAATCTGACTTTATCACCATATTGTTGTTTTTCAAAAAAAAGAGTATACACAAAAAACCTTTATATTTCTTTAAATAAATGCAAGAGGGCAACAATGGTCTTCAATGAAATATGTATATCAACTTGTGTTCTTATATCCTAACAAACAACACCGAATTTTATTATTTACTTTTTTCAGTGTACACAAATTATCAAGAAGCAAACTTCTTTACTAAGTTTTACAATTCGCGTTTTATGGTTCTCTTTTTTTTTTTTCTTATCCAATAAAATAGCAGATCTCTTATATATTTTTATCATCCGGGTACTGCCACTTTCTGGCCTGAAATATCATGGGATTATTCTTAGTGAGTTGTTATTTAGCTATAAAAAATGATGGAACCTCTTGGGTTTTTATGAGATCAAAGTCTTTTAGGAATTAAACACATCGAGTTATATTTCATCTCTTTAAGTTCTTTTTGTCTATCAACATAGTCGACGTATTAATCCTTTAATCTTCTTCGTGTTTAATTATGGAATTAGTTAAGCCTACTTACAAGTTAAGATGTCTCGCCGCCTTACGTATAGAATCTGTCACACTTGTCAACTAAGGCATAAGTGGATTATAAATCAAAACATAGTGCTGAATAAAATATATATTTCCGAACAGTCTCTGCTTATATTATTTTGTATATCACCAAACCCTTATTATTTAAATATACAAAGTCCTAACTTTCCCTATTGTTGTGAGCTGTGCCACTGGGGAGCCAGTATGAAGTACAATGTGTTAATACAAAAGTTTTACTCACACATTTATTTCAGTTATATGTAGTAAACTGTACTTCTAACTTTTGAGCAAGGTGTCTCAACGCAGTGATTAAAACGTTTATACTCAATACCAAAATCAAATATTAGCAAAAGAAGAAAACACTAGGCATGTGATAAATTATTGATATTAGATAAATTAAGTACCTTTCTTTTAATTTATTTATACATACTTAACAAGACTTGTTCGTTCTCCAGTACCCCTGAATATGCAAAAATGTATTAATAACTTTTTGTAGACTAGAAATTGCAGGCACAATGAACTTTTAAAAAAATAACTACATAGGAAATAATGAGGGTTATCAAGCGAAATGCCAAAGTATGGTTAATTCTATAGGTTATGTACAACCGATTGTAAGTGTTTAATCACATCTTAGGGTTATCTCAAAATATATTATTTAGGAGTAAAAATGATTATCTCCAGTTTAGTTAAAACTGTGTCGTAACTGAGGTCCTGAATTTATTTCTCCAAATATCAATGAAAAAATCTAGCCACTTAAAATCTTGTCTTTCAACAAAAAAAAAAGATTTCTTAAGAATATGTCAAGCTGAAAATCGTAAGATAGAAATGAACAATTACGGACTCCATAAACGAGAAAATTAAATAAGTAACCTATAAGTAATTTTAAACCTAACTATTGATATTTATTTTGCAGACACCATTTAAAGCTATAACGTTACTGTTACTTTCCTTAGAAATTGGAATATCGAAATACTGAAACGTTAAGCTTATTTTCTTTTACTGAAATCCCTCGGTGGGGCAGAATTAAGGCTTAGTATTTACAATGCTAAAATTAAGGGTTCAATTCCCCTTAGTGGACACAGGAGACAGCCCTGTGTGGCTTTCCTATAAGAAAATACACACGTTTTTACTGAGAGACAAGAGAATGTAAATAGTAAATTTCAAATGGACTGAGTTTGCTTAGCCTCTTGTTTCATTACTTAGGTAACACCAATTTATTCCAAATTCGCTCGTTTTGTTTTTGAGGTAAAAGTTTCTTGGTATTTTTTTTTTTTTTTGTAAATAAATATTTTTTTTCTATTGGATATCCGAAATCTACCCAGTCTCATACTCGTTGGCCTTTGTTGAAAAAAAAGTATTGTACAACAAGTTAGCAATAATTTACTTTTTTAGGCTAGAGACAGTTTGCTGACTCTAAAAATTTCTGAGAACAATTTCAGTTTAACAAAATTATTCATTGAGATTAAGTTTTGTTTTGACCTAAGGAACGTGAAGAGTTTTTAGGCTTACCACACTATATTATTTCATACGAGCAGAAAGCCATAATGGTTGAACCTGCATACTACTCTACGCAACCAGGATAAGGAAATTTGTAGATTACTATCGACCACTTATTCCTATGGATATTTTGTATTTATACTTTTTATTTATGCAAAGCTACTAAGGTTACCTGCGTCCCTAATTTCTCATCTACTGACCAGAGAGAAAACATCCTGTCAACAGCACCTGACCACCCACCATCAACGCTAACGGATCGACTACCACTTGTATAATGCACTTACACTTTAAGTCTTTAAATCGAGGGAAATTCGGAACTCTACCAAGAGCTAACTCGAACCTTCTAGGAATAACATTCTTAATTTGAAAAAAAAGTTTCTTAGTCTCACAACATATACAAATTGACATCTAATTTGGATCTCCGCACGGACTATGTTCAGAACAGACTAAATAATGAGCAATCGTAATACGTTAAGAATAGAGAGGAATGTAGTAAACCTGAGCAAGCTCTATACACATAAGAAAATTATATGTATGTTTACATTTACTGTGAAAATAAAAACACTGTTCTTACATTTTAACACTATTATACCTAATAATAAGCGGTCGTCTACCATCTATCATCTGTCTGCTTGGAGGAATATATAGGCTCCACCATTCTTCCAGTATCTCACGGCTTGTCTCTAATAAAAGCAATGTTGCTGTCAAAAAAAGCGATTACTTTATTTTCTCCCCAAGTTATAAGACTTAGATAATTTTTGAATGATTTGAAAAACGTTCGATTTGGCAGCTTGGCATCGGAGGTCACAAAATAAAAAGAATAAGATTGCTATTTAAACCATATTATGATCGTATACAGGCGCGCACGTTAATGTACTACAACACAGTCTGTAATTTAATATAAATGTGTGAATACGTATATGTTTATTACAACATTTCTGTTTTGAAATTAAGAGTTTAGTAAGAGGAAATGATCTGGTTGTTTATTTCAAATAATTCCAATTAATTACTACATCTGATTGTGTTATCCACAAATTAATCGAGTGCTTAAATCTGTCGTGAAAATAAAAATTTTGTCATTGTAATAATGTTATCCTAATAATAAGCGGTAATCTGTCATATATAAATTTGTATGTCTTGACTGCGCGAAGGAATACGTTTATCCAGCTTACTTCAACAGAGTTATTATATAAAAGAAATAACTGATATGTTATTAATCATTTACATGATATCTGACTTTTTTTTTGTCTGTGACAATGAGCATATCGAGTATTTTATTATATATTTGTGACATCATTATAACTGATGGTTTTATTTCTCGATCATCTTCTGTCCGGTAGTAATATTCCTGCATTTTTTACTTAATATTTTAATGTAGTGAATTTTCTCTATCTGCAGACTCCATACTAGTTTAGGCTCAGTTCATTAATTATTGAATTTTGTATTTTTCACTAAAACACGAGCGGTGGGCAGAGCATAGATAGGCCATTGTATGGCTTTGCATTCGACAACAACCAACCAACTACTGAGAAAAGTAATTGCAAAAATAGCCTTAACAATTCATGTCTAACGATTGCATTCTGCCATGCTTGGTGCTATTTATCTTTCTTAAAAGGAGAAACGGTATCATCTAACGGCAACAGAATAACGAATATCTGCTCCTCTTCTCAGTACACAGACCGGCCACTGAATATCCTTATTATCAATATGGCATGTAGTAATGTTTTTCAAACATACTCAGCTGACGAAGCAATTTTTTTTGGTAGAATAACAAAACGATCTTACAGTTGTAATCGTTAACATCTAGGAATCTCTATTTTTTATGTATATATACATTTTGTGCGTCATATAAAATATTGAAATTTCAGTAATGTTTCATTGCGGACTGTTTGTTTCTATCTATTTCTCTCATATTGCTACAAGTTAGATATTTTTGTTTTTTTTTTACATTGCTGATAATATCATGCTAGACATTACCTCTCAGATGCAAGGTGCTAATAAGCTTCCTTAAGTCTTCAAGAGGAATGTTTGTCTAAGCCCTTCACAAATTTCCGTGTATTGAGGATGTTATAGCTTTTTAATCATATGTGAACGGGTGGGGGTCAAAGGCCTTTTACAGAGTGACATTAAACATGATATTATGCATTTTATATCAGAGTTATCAACTATTCCTTTTATCTTACATTGCTGACTTAGCGAACGTTCATGATAGAGGAGTAAGTACCAGATACAATATAAAGATACTTAAAAAAGTGAAGATATATATATTTCAAAGGTTCTAGAGGTTATGCTAATGCAATATGCAAATTCTACCATCGATAAAAGATTTTTATTGTCCACGCGAACGTCACCATTCACACCGACTTCTCAGAGCCTGAATCAAGTTAACGTCGTTAATTCACAAATTTATTTTGAGCACAAAGTCCTCTGTAACTGATCTGATTACAAAAATCTTGCCATATTTCGTGTAGATACATCTGATAAATTCGGAATTAAAGTCAGTATTCCTTCTACAATACGGTTCTGGTCCAATGAACTGAGTCAGTGCACAATCGATAATACATCTCAATTAATATTCCAATATTCATCTTCAATCTTGCCTACGTAATCTGGTGTTGATGAACCTCGTAAGTTTGTATTATCCTATGAATCTTAAAGTAAATGTATTTATAACTAAAATAAACGTTTCAGTATGTTTTTGTTAATATCTCGTAACTTGTTACAGTTCCAAGCAGTCAAATACCAACTGGTTATAATTATATAGATAAAAATGGAAGCTCAGGTCTGTTTATTATAAAAAAAGAAAAAAACAAGCATCAGAAAAAAAAAGACTATGAAATGTTTATAACATCCCACAGGAAACTTCACAAAACAAAATGAACGAGAAGACTTCCCATCATCCATCACTTCGGTGATTCTAAAGAGACTAACGAAGATCACTTGGTGATATTGACAAGATATTTATTCTCAGTAGACATAGGAACGTTAACTTAAGCTCATTATATTAACCACCAGGGAGAATTTTACGAGCGCTCATAGCTAACTTAATAGGTGGAGACTTGGGACTGATATGTCACATGGAAGTTTCGATGCGATAAACTTGTCAAACATTTCATGTGGAATGGGTGCTGTCGACCCACATAGCGATACGCATTTGATTTTCTTTATCTTCTGACTTTGATCCCAAGAGGAAAGATGTTGGGTTTTAGTCAAATACTAGTTCCAAGATATTGTTATTTGATGTGTCGGCCGAATACTTCATATTGATAATCTATATAGATAAAACTTTCTGGATAGATTCTACTTTTTGTTTATATGAATATATACATAAGCTACAATACATAATCTCTAGAAATATCATAACATATTTGAATATTAAGTAGGAGATTTAAATTTCTCCTTTAATTATTATTATTACTTTTCTCAAATAATACGGTGTTGAATAACTTAAAACTATTTCCTACCCAAATTCATGCCTACAAATATGATTTTACTGTAAGTGTTCGCTTATTGTCAGTTGAAAAATTAGTATAATTTTCATGTCAAGTTAATAGTCAGATGGATATAAGGATTTCAAATAAGTCTTTTGATAAGGCCTAACAAGGTATAAGAAGACATTTTATTGACAAATACAGATACAGTAAGTACAGTGAGTTGAAGCTACTTACAATAAGCTACTTACACACTGTCCACCGGGGGGGATCGAACCCCGGATTTAGCGTTGTAAGCAAGGTGAACAGTACAGGAAAAAAATAATCTTCCAAACTACGATTTGAATTAAAACTTTATTGGCCTTTGAAAACCTAGTTTTGAAGTAGTTTAAATATTTGTTTCTGTTTTTGAAATGTAATAATATAAGAATAAATTTAATTGTTGTCAGTAGTTTGCTTCATTCCCATAAAGACTGAAGATATATACTACGTATGTTTATCAAACAAACACCATCTTACCAGCAGAAGATTCTTTAGTTTCTATTTTATAAACTCTATTCCCTAAATAAAAAGATATATTGAATGAAGAAATATAAGCAGCAAATATTGATGTTACTCATATATATATATATATATATATATATATATATATATATTA
>NW_013666912.1:278979-281330 GCF_000517525.1 Limulus polyphemus | reverse complement strand
AATAATGAATAAATAGAAAATAGACTCTCTTTTGAACAATATGCTATTAAGTTGCGTTGAAAGTCTAAGCCTTTTTTACCGACTTATATGACGATGTATATTTTGCTAATAAAATACTCAACGAAGAAAGTTCCAATGGCAAAAACTATACCAGAACACCAAATGTAAAAGAAATTTTGAAGGTCACTCAAGTTGAGGGTTTTGTCACCAGAAGACTCGTTCGTCAAGCAGAATGTGGAGTTCCTTATTTCCCAGTCCAGCCACATAGCAACCAAATAGGATTTTCTCAACCATACGATCCTATATCATTGAAACAATAAATCTATGTATTACTAGGATTAGCAATATTTTCCTTCAAGATGGTTTCGATATTACTTTTATTTTTCACTAAGCGTAATAGCTTTTAAACATAGTAGAAATAATGTCGCATGAGTGGTTTCAGAAGCATTTTAAACGAGCATCTATAGTAACAATTACTTTGAAAATAAGTAATTTAAACGTATTTAACACTCAGCAATTTAGAAGTAAAAAGGTTATTTCACGTTGACTTCAGGACACGTCTCCATGCGAAACAGCTCACCACGATATCATACGTGATTAAATAACCTTTATTAGATGAATAAACAAGTAATGTTCTTGAAGGCCATGAATTATTATTACTGATCTCATTAATAAGCTGGAATTTTTTACAGGACGTCGCGAAACGGATTATAACGGCGTGGTGAGGCTCCAAATTCGTTTCAACGTAACGTAATCAGAAACACTCGATAGAGTGCTTTCAGAAACGTTGGTAAAAAAAAAAAGAATAACTGAATCCATTACCTTGTTTATTTTAAGTTAAGCACAAGGCTACACAATGGGTTATCTGTGCTCTGACCACCACAGGTATCGGTTTCAAGCGTTATATCTATCCAAAATATGCTTGAATGATTTATACATACATAGTCTGTATACAAAAAGTAACTATATGTTGCTTATAAGTCAGTTTATAGACACACGTTAATAGTTACGTATAATGACAAAAATGTTTTTATACACACAGAAAAACTTACTTTTTATTCAAATTTTCAACAAATGTTTTTGGGAGGTTTTGTCGAACAGCCATTGTATAATGCCACGGATAATACCTCCTTTTAGACATCTGGAATTTGCACGATTTTCCCTGTGAGATTCTACGTCCAAGAGATGCTTCTATTTCTTTCGTCCAACTCATTAATGCATGAGTGCCTCGTTCTACCTTATCAAGAACAGTGTTGATATCGCTATCGTCAGTGTAGTCGAAAAAACTACCGGGGCTGTTTTCCATTTTCAGCCAAAGATCTCTCATTCTGTAATCGGTGGAAAGCTGAAACGGATAATTAGAACACTGAACTGAGGAGATTTATCAGTGGAAAGCTGCAACAGATAATTAGAACACTGAGCTGAGGAGATTTATAACATAAACATCTGGATATGTATTATTTAGAGCTACAATTACAAAAAATCAAACTGTTTAGGATTTTAGATTAGTTTTTAGTTTTAGAGAATATTACTCTTTGTTTGTTTGTTTTTGAAATTCGCGCGTAGCTACAAGAGGGCTATCTGCGCTAGCCGTCTCTAATTCAGCAGTAAAAGACCATAGGGAAGGTAGCTAGTCATCATCACCCACCGCCAACTCTTGAGCTACTCTTTTACCAACGAATAGTGGGATTGACTGTCACATTATAACGCTCCCACGGCTGAAAGGGCGAGCATGTTTGGTGGAACAGGTATTCGAACCCGCAACCCTCAGATTGCGAGTCGAGCGCACTAACCACCATTACTCTTTGAAGACGCTTACTTTATGTACTTCTAGAAGACATGTTTAAGTCACTGAAAAAAAAAAAGACGCTAGATGCATCAGTGGCAGCGTTTTAAATTGGTAAAGACAAATAATTCTAATATATTATGTACTATGTGAGGCCTATATACCCTTAGTCTTTAGGTTAATAAAAATAAGAATAAATGAAGAATTATTAATTGGATACCATTTATACATGTCAAATATTATAAGAAATATTTTACATGATTAACTGTAATCCTTAATTAAATGATCGAAAATATAAGAAAATTTTAAGCGAAACCAAATTTATAAGAGCGTCTCTAATATAATGTGCTCCTCACTGGCTCAGTCTTACAAGGCTAATAATCTAGTTTCGATACCCTTGATAGGCAGGAGCACAGATAGTCCATTGTGTAGCTTTGTGTTGAACAACAATCAAACCAAACAATTATAGTGTTACCCATCAATAAAACAACACCAATCACACACGTGTAATGTAAACTCATTGCATCTTATTTAATTGTTTGTTTGTTTGTTTGTTTTTGAATTT
>NW_013666912.1:257299-278708 GCF_000517525.1 Limulus polyphemus | reverse complement strand
TACTTATTTAATTATTTAAAAGTTTAATTTAGACACTGTAAGAATATCACGTATTCAGTTTAAATCCGATGTATACCATTTCTTTATAAATAAATATAAATACAGAGGAAAAAATTATGAAATCGAAAAGACATTTTTGAATGCTATCTGTTATCATAAGTTACTAAACTGGATGGAAGGATATGAATATATATATCTAAACGCTCACATTTTAAATTGGATTTTCGGAAAATTATAACAGGCAAAAAACTAGCTTCTTCGTCACTTACATTAAAGAAATACAGGTTAACATTAGCATAACACGTATACCATTCGTGTCAAGCTTTAGACAACTTTACTTAACGACGACATCTAGACACATATTACAAACACCGAAGTAGAAGAAACAAAACGTGTTTTGTAATAACACTTATTGCAAAATTGCACTGTAAATTATTAGTACCAAAGCCTCAGCGACATTTTAAAAAGTAGAAAGGAAAACATAAATGATGTTACATTGAAATGCACAGATGTGATCACCCAGATGTATTAAATCAAATTTGCCACCAAAAAATTAGGCGTATTTCAAAACAAAGAGGTTAATTTAGTTTCTAGCTTTTGTACTAATTAACAGTTTTTTATCAGAAACGAGCTGAAAAACATGATTGAAAGACAAAGGTAAGTTGTTGTTTGAAGTTAAGCCCAAAGCTACACAATGGGCTATCTGTTCTCTGTCCGCTACAGGTATCGAAGCCCGGTTTCTAGCGTTGTAAGTCCACAGACATACCGCTGTGCTACTAGGGGGCGAAAGATTTTACAGTTTTATTCGCCTAAGTATTGTAACATAATTATATTATAATTCATAAAAGGCATAAAAGAAACATATGAATTTTGATAGAGTTTAAGGATCAAATTATTTTACCCAAGTAATTCATATAAAGATCCAGGAAAAACTGAAATATACCTAGTTTGCTCTACAATAGCCGATATGCCTTTAATATCACGTTGTAATTAGAGCCATGTTCCCGAGCAACGCATGTAATTTTACTACACTTGGTTACAACGATTATCGTAATTATAGCTTTATATATAATATAAATGTAAATATTCGAATGTTAGTGAATGGAACAGCCCTTATGGATGAATTATACTTGAATTACGTCATGTATTTCTACGAAACGATTGACTTGAGTTCTCTTGCTACAACCTTAAACAGATCACTTCGTTTGCCTTTAAACCAGAATTAGCTTGTTCTGAAGAAATGTGTCATATATTTATCTGGTATATTTACAAGATTAACTGATATAATTTGTCACTTAGTGATAAGTCAAGCAAACAGATTATCGTTCTCGTATTAATGACTTGTTTATATATATATATTTGTCATTGCAGTCTATTGAGTAATGTTATGTTTTGGACTGTTGCAACAGTGGAATGAAGTATACTGAGTAAATTCGGAGTGGATAACTCACTTTCCATGTATAATACATACGTAAAACTAGCAGCAATTAGTGGGATTAATTGAACTAACGATGATATGTTCCTTTAAATCTTTTGTGTGATTTGTGTTTATCAAAACATGTGTAACTAACAAAGTTCATAAACTCACGAGTAGTTTGGTGCATAAATAATTTTAAAAAGTGTAAAAAAGATCGATGCAGTCCATAGACCCCGTCGGTAATCCTGGGATTAATGAGCCCTACAAAATATAAATATGATAGGGGGAATACCTAAAGCATTTTTAGAGTAGTTGAATAAAAATGAGACACATTCCGTTCTGGGTTCTCGTTAAAACAGACCTTAAAATTCCACATGACAGTTGAGTTTTCAGGCACAGTTAACTGAATCTCAGGTTGATCCAAAAGCAGTTCCAGGTCTATTTCTTTATCTTCTCCGAGAACTGAAAGGATCACGGTACCACTGATGCTGGACAACAAAACAACTATTGCTAGATACCAAAAGGTGGAACCTGAAAATAGAGAATATTGAATATAATCAGAAAAACAAAGGTATACAAACATACACACAAAATAAACATTTTTTTTCTCTAATAAGTGAGTAAACATTAGTAGAACAGGCTTAAGAACGGTTTTTATTATTAATGTTGATAACATAAAAAATTACATTTACTTTAGAAACAAATATTTTCGTAAAGTATATAAAATAAGTGATGAAAATGTATAGCATATTCATCATAAAATGAAACTAATCCTTTTATAAATAAAATGCTACTCATAAGAAGCTATATTAATCCACCTTGCTAAACTTCAACTAGTTTCCTTATTAATTTCATTTAATTTCAATCAAATAATAGGGTAAAAAATAAAAGCATTTATGATAGTTTGAGAAGGGCAAACATCTAGTTTCTTTTTTTGCAACAAACATTAGCCTAACTTTTAATTTATTCTGGTTTTAAGCTTTTGAAACATGTGAAGATACTATTATACTGTACTCCCTTTTTTTTAGATGCTAAATTCCATATATCTGTTACGTTATCATGGTATAATTATACACGTATGAGCAAAACCACACGTAGGTATAGCCTTTATTCGCTAAAAAATCAGTCTTTTTACTAAAAATGAACACTGACTTTCAAAACAAGAGACATTATGTGGTGCAATAACCAAGCCAGATCAGCAAAATCTTTCTTTTATAAATACGTTAGCATACCTAGATTTTGAATCCGAGGGTTCATGATTCGCAAACCTCGCCGTAAAAACGCAATCCGAAATCTGGCGTCGCGGACGCGCTATAAAATTTATTGTCAAACCCCGCTATTTGGTCAGACAAGAGAAGCCCAGTGTTTGGTAGTGGTAGATGTTTTTGACTATCTGCTGTCCCTATAGAGTATCATTTCAAAATTAGGAACTCCGATTAGAGGTCAGATCTTGGGTAACTTTGCGTGAATTCAAACAAACAATCATACATGCTGTTTAAATGTTGTTATAAACATGTTCCAGTGCGCAAAAGGAAAGTCAGTTTTAGGATTGGACACTCGGTTACGATGTTCACAAATTAACAAACTATTTTTTTTCTCTCCTATTAATCTATTTTGAAATATAAAGAGGTTTGTTTATATGACATGTTAGAATGCAGTGTCTGTAGTTGTGGTACACTCGTTACTAGGTGGTCGCAATATTTTATATGTATAAACATAAAATCTATCGATCTGGTATTCGTTAAATTGATTATTTTCACTACTTAAAATGATTATTCTTAATTAGCTTTCAATGTATGATATAGTCCTTAAATACTAAAGCTGGCTCAACGACATTTTTTGAACTAACCCACGGATTAACTGACACATGTTGATTGATAAACACAATACATTATATAAAAAAACACATCTATTTGTCGTTATTTTACACTATATCAGTCCTTGATATCGTACAAGTGCTGTAGTTCAATACAGTGAGATTAAACAACAGGGAGTAGAAAAAGGAGTTATTTCGTTTTACACTTTATAACAGTTTCAGAGCTTGAATTGAAGGTTTTTACAACTTTACACCATAACGAGTTCACTTAGTAGAAGCATGAAATTACTACTCTCGTTAGCAGCAGAAAATGATAAATTAGACAATTCCTTTACTGCGGAGTAAATATATTAAAAACTAAGCTTGACTTAGCCTGTACACGTTTACCACACACACACACACACACACACACACACACTGGTTACATATTCGTTTAAAATTGAATGTTCAAGGAAATTGATCCACAAATGACAAGGGAATATTGTGACATTTTAGTTTATAGGTTACTAATCCCGAATCCCCCCCCCCCCACGTGGCACAGTGGTATGTCTGCGGACTTACAACGCTAGAAACCGGGTATCGATACTCGTGGTGGGCAGAGCACAGATAGCCATTGTGTAGCTTTGTGCATAATTAAAAACAAACACATGCAATAAAAATAAGCTTGAAATTTTATCCTTGATGCATGTGTCCCCCTAGTGTGTCAGCGGTAAGTTTACGGGCTTACAATGCTAAAATTCGTGTTTCGATTCCCCGCAGAGGACATGATGTAGTTAGTCCATTGTGGAGCTTTGCACGACGAAAACAACAATTAATGCATGTCCTTGAAGTGAAATTCAAATGTAACTATACTGTTAACGGATGTTTACAAAGTTCTTACCTTGATTCAAGAAGGTTACTGAAACATGCCAAAGGTTTTCTAGAAATAGAAATTTGCTGTCAGTTATTCTCTTTTGCTGTTGAAGGACTTTAGTAATGACCGAGGAGACGACAGCAATCAGAAGCATTGACAGTAAAAGACTTAACCATACCTAGATTAGAATAGGGAGAAAATACAGTTTTGATGTGGTTTGTTTAGAATGTTATGATCTAATAAAATTGATTTTGGCTTTATATATGCATAAACATTTAAACACATTTATTTTTTAACAATTTAGTTTTCAACTAAAAAGCGTCCTAAGGTTTTGTGCATTTTGTCAACTAAAGGGTGTCACAAGCTTTTGTGCATTTTGTCAACTAAAAAGCGTCCTAAGGTTTTGTGCATTTTGTCAACTAAAGGATGTCACAAGCTTTTGTGCATTTTGTCAACTAAAAGGCGTCATAAGTTTTTGTGCTGTTTTTCAACTAAAGGATGTCATAAGCTTTTGTGTAGTTTTTCAACTAAAGGATTTCATAAGCTTTTATGCGATTTTTCAACAGAAGAGTGTAGTAAGCTTTTGTGCGATTTTTCAACAGAAGGTTGTAGTAAGCTTTTGTGCGATTTTTTATCCAAAGGGCATCATAAGGTTGTATGGAATTTTTCAACTAAACGAGGCAATAAGCTTTCTTCTGTTTAATCAGATTATGTTAAATGCCTTGTTTGCTTCTTTTAACTAAATTATAATTAATCATAAGGTTTTATCATATTTAGGGTTAACTATATATGTTTATCTAGGTTATAAATACAATACTTTTCAAACGTTTTTCAGTAATAGTAAAGCTCTGGAGATTTTCTTTATAACCTAATAGTATGTTAATTCATCACACTTTAATAACTAAGGCAAATAAACTTTATTTTCATCACCGATTTTCACTTATTTTAATGTTTCAATGTAATCCTTCATTTCAATCTTCTTTTAATCTTACCTCCCAGTTGAAGATGTCCAAGAACCTCAGCTTCTGCCGTATAACACGAGTGTTTCCAAACAAAATTGATGTATCATCAACGTATAAAAATTCCGTAAAGTTAACCTTATAACCTTTTGCTTGTCTCGAAGAAAATGGTCCAAAAGCAATGTCTGTTTCCTATAAGTTATATGATAATCCGTTACTATGAAGTAGTTTATCAAAGTTTATATGTTAATCCGTTACTATGGAGTAGTTTATCAAAGTGTATATGATAATCCGTTACTATGAAGTGGTTTATCAAAGTCTATATGATAATCCGTTAATATTAAGTGGTTTATCAAAGTTTATATGATAATCCGTTACTAAGACGTGGTTTATCAAAGTTCATATGATAATCCGTTGTTATTAAGTGGTTTATCAAAGTTTCTATGATAATCCGTTACTATGAAGTGGTTGATCAAAGTCTATATGATAATCCGTTAATATTAAGTGGGTTATCAAAGTCTATATGATAATCCGTTATTACTAAGTGGTTTATCAAAGTTTATATGATAATCCGTTTTTATTAAGTGGTTTATCAAAGTTTATATGATAATCCGTTTTTATTAAGTGGTTTATCAAAGTTTAATACAACAAGAATAGTAAAGAATGTTATAACTTTCTTACTTATACTGGCTGTGAATGCACTTGAATGATTCGTTCATACCACAAGGACTATGTAATATGAGTTGTCCATTTTAACGCATCAGTTCTTAAATGGTGTTCCCTATACACGTACATAATTAAACGTCCCATAGTACATTATTGTGGTTATTTTATATCAGTAGTTTAATCCTAATCTTAAGTTCAATTTAACATTTTAAATTATTTTTCATATAAACACGAGGACATTCAGAAGATGTTAGAAACGAAAGTAATATGTTCCTTAATATGAATTAAGCGAAACAAATTGATCTTTTAAACTTAAAATTTAACAGAATGATTTGTAATAAATTAATTACATTGCGCAGCAACTTTGACACTTACGACATTTACGAAAGCTATTTAAACGTTGCCTTGATGTCATCTTTGCATAATCATACACATAAAGAAAACACAAAACTAGGAACATAGCAGTTTATTCTGCCTTCACGTACTTATCAATTTTCATAATATTCAACCATCACAATCAAGTATTGATAAATGAATATAACTTTTTTATAGAATAGTATTGTCACTGTTTGTAACTTGGTCTTATTTTCATGTTAACACTATTCGAGCTTAAATGAATTACAATAACATATTTAATAGGTTATGGAATACAGTAATATATGGAGTTAACATGTTGTTGTGAATCTTAGCTTGTTAATTTTAAAACCCTGAACACAAATATCAGTTATCTCGGTTTGTTTGTTTATAGATAATCACAAATCTATATAAGGAATTAGATGTGTTTTGCACACCACGGGTATCGAAACCTGATTTTTAGTGTCGTAAGCCTGCAGATTTACCGGTGATCAAATGGGGACCAGTTATCTCAGAGTTAAATAACAGCATTATTTTTTACTTTATTTAGGATATTCGGCAAATTTACTTTGAAAGAATTGACATTTTGTTCGTTTCTGTATCAGAATTTGTGGTTTTAGCTTATTTTCCTCTAGCTTTTTTTTATTTAAATAATTGTTTAAGTTTTAATTAAATCGTTGGCATTCTTACTATTATTCTAAACCTAAAGATATCTTAGCTGAATCCAAATCTTTGCAAAAACATTAATTTAGAATTTTAGTTTTGAATAAATTTTATATAATAGCAACAAGGAAGAGAGGGAACAAATCAGACAAATGTCCTCAAAATCTGCGTAACTTTTAAGGAAGGCGTGTGATTTTTTTATTGAATATATTGGATGAAAAAACTATTTGAAATCTTATCAAGAAGCTACTTTCTTTCTGGATTTTGACTTTTACATAAGTTATATTTTTTTAGAGTATCATCTACCAAATATTATTTATAACATCTCTTGGATCAATAACATCATTAGTATCTTATACAGTTAGAAGTTAAAAGAAAGTTAGTTCAAAGGGACATCAGCATTCCCCTTTGAAGAATTACTTAAAACGCAATCGCACATCAAATCATTCACTTTGAAAGTAAATAACTTAAGCAGATTAGTTATGAAAAACAGTTTTAGTTGATTCAAAGTGAATTAATCACCCATTGCATTATAAACGTGTATTTTCTCGTTAAAGGAGTAACAGAGAGTAATCTATGTTCTGTTAAGTTAGCTAGATGTCATGATGTTTTCCATAGAGTCATTTGGTAAAAATAAAGCATAATTTAAATATAAAATATTCAAAAAGCCATACCAACTTACCCCACATTCTAGGAGCTTTGACATTCGACCCCACGAGTCAATTTTGTCTCCAACACACCAGTTCGGTTCCATGGCATCAACGTATTCATATCTTTATTTAGAATAAATAACATGTTTCATGTAAATGTAGGCGTGGCATACTGCAGTTGTAATTTGTAGTTTATATCTTTATATAGACAACTAACTATTTCATATTTCAGAAAGATTTGATTTGTAAAGTATGTTTGACTCAAATATATCGTTATTCCTTTATAATATATAAGTACATATATATACAACATTAAGCAAACAACCACGTTAGTCCTAAAAGGAGCATTTGTTTGTTTACTGTTAGTTATTGTGAATAATTTCTATTCTAGTCTTCTTCAGAGTTTTGCATATCATATTCACAGAACATATCATAAGAATAGGATATAAACAAGGAACAACACTGTTTGAAGTTGATACAGAATGCTGCGATGTTGAGATTTTGCACTGGGCGACGTCCCTTCTAACTACACAAACCTGTTCAGTCTATGTTCAAGTTCATGACTGTTCAGAATACAGAAAAAGTTGGTATCATGTTTTATTTCAAGAATATTTTGTTACATCCATTTAAAACTGATTACACAAATTTCTTTACAGTGTGTTTAATTTTAAACATGTTTTAACTCAAAGATGCATTTTTAAGTTTAACATAGTTTCATATTCGTGAAGTGAAGAGATTTTTTTAACCTATATGATGCTTAGCATGAACTTCAGTTATTAATAAACTACCTAAAATGCCTTGAGAGAGGAGAGAGAGTTAAAAGGGCCAGTGATCTGAAGGGCTGCCAGGAATAACATCTTGGAAAGAATGTCATTAATAAGACTTAGAAAAGTGTGTCATTAATATGGTCTAGGACAGAATCTCATTAATAAGAAGTAGGAAGGAATATCATTAGTAGATGATTCTGATAAGAGTTAGCACACAGGACCACACACAAAAGGCGCAATGAAATTCAAGAGACCCAAATCTCGAGCATTTTTGAATAGTCAACTATTCGAAAGCGCTAGAGTTTCGAGTATTTTTTTCTTTAAATTGGTAATTGATATTAACTTCTAATCAGAGCAACCTACTTACATGGAGCGAAACTATAAGTCAATCTGGTAAAGAGAATAGCTAATTAGATATACTTTTATTACATTCTTACATGGGTTATAATGCATTGTTCTATGAGTTGGGTATTCTCGCCGTTAACGATATTTTCCGTCTCCTTGGGAGATTACGGTTAGCTCTAAAATCTGTAATTCAAATACTAAGCTAACAGTACAAAATGATAAAATAAAAGGAAAATAAGAAAAGCCTCTCAGTGGCACAGCGGCATGTCTTCGGACTTACAATGCTAGAATCCGGTTTCGATACCCGTGGTGGGCAGAGCACAGATAGCCCATTTTGTAGCTTTGTGCTTAATTACAAACAAATAGGAAGAAAATTAAAAACAATAAACGTAGATACTTTAAACCTTTTAACGAAAACCATTTTTGGAATCAACATCAACGAAATAAAATAGCATACCTTATTTACAAAACACACACAAAGCACTGTTGTAGATTCAATGTTTGTTGAACAACGTGAAATTAGTGCGAACGTTTATAAACTAAACTTTTCACAATCTTGTTACGTATTACAATTTATTCCGGAGGAGTCTCCAATTTAGTACGTAACGTATTATAATTTCAAATAGACTGAAACTGAGTTAAAATATAATTTAGTTTAAAATTGTTTATTTGGAAATTATAATTTATGATACTTGCGAACAAGATTGATAAGCACAGTTTTTGTAATACAAATATACAAACAATAACACAATTTACAATAACGGTTATTACAAATAATGATCTATGTACAAAAGTTTTACAAACTTACAAACAATATTTAATCCTCTATCTGGTCTAGAACTTCCTTGATATCTTATCGAAGGTTCACAATGAGCGAATTAATTTTGAGTAGATTGAGAAACAATTTACTTAACAGGGAGCTAGCTAGCTCTGTTTTCTTCGTTTTTCGCCGGCCACACAATAAGTTATACACCGCTCAAGTTATATAATGTTTTCGTAAAAGTACTAATGTTCGATGTGAATCTGCTGATGTTAAATGGTTTGTAATGTTCGAAATGTATAAACGTTCCTGGTCAAATATCTTAAGTTTCCCGATTAATAAGCGTTATACTAATCACAGTTATAGCTTCCGAGGTTTATAGCACACCAACTATAGCAAATCAATAATATCTTCTGTCTTTTGGCTCGTCGCGTTGGTTATATTTTTAGGCATGAGGAGAGTTTCTCGATATTTCAGCTTACCTAACAATATAAATGATACACTAGTGTTTACGTACACATATATATTGTTGATTCTTACACTCGAGAAATGTCTACAATTTTAGTGATTAGGGGGAATTTCGCAATACAGAATAAATATAAGATAGTAAATCCGTCACAGTCTTCACTAGAAATGTCAGCAAAAACTCATTTAACGACTCCAAGAGTGTAACCTTAATGGAGCCTGACATCTGAGATGAACGACTACAACCCGTGTTGCTTTTTAGCTGTGGAATCAAGTAGCAGGACATTTCCAATTATACAGCCAAAAACTAATGTTCTTGAAAATACAAGATAATAAATAAGCAATAAAATGAAGATCTGAGTCATACAATAAATATCTAGAATTAGACCTAGGAAAGATTGTCACTAATAAAATCTATGAAAGAATGTCACTAATAAGGCTTAGGAAAGAATTTCAATAATAAAGCCTAGAATATAATGTTCTTAATAATACCTAAGAAAGACTGGCATTATTCAGACCAAAGAAAGAATGTTACTAAAAAAGCTTAGGAGAGAATGTTATTAATACGTTCTAAGAAAGAATGTAATTAATAAGACCTAGAAGAACATTTAATTAAAAAGATCTAGAAGTGAATATTGTTAATAAGACAGTGAAAATGGTGCAAGATGCCCTTTACGATTGGATGGTAATTTGGTTTGGTTTGTTTTGAATTTCGCGTAACGCTACACGAGGGCTATCTGCGTTAGCCGTCCCTCATTTAACAGTGAAAGACTAGAGGGAAGGCAGCTAGTCATCATCACCCACCGCCAAATCTTGGGCTACTCTTTTAACAACGAATAGTGGGATTTACAGTCACCTTAAAACATCCCCACGGCTGAAAAGGCGAGCATGTTTGGTGGGACGGGGATTCGAACCCGCGACCCTCAGATTGCAATTCAAATGCCCTAATAGCCTGGCCATGCCAGACCGGCTGGGAATTGGTCGTAACTAAGAAGTAGGTAGGTGCAATAGAAACAGGTCAAGATTAAAGAAACCTAATTAGAAACCGAGATCCAAGACGTTGAGGAAACTATGTTATTCGTACAACATGGAAATAACAAGCGAACTGGTTGGTCAGAAGGGCTATAATAGGGAGACTTATTAAAGAAAAATTAGTGTCATCGACTTATGAAAAACCTAATTTCATGATATGAGTGGAGTAAGAGATTTATGTAAATTGAATTTCAATACGAATTGGCCTGTTTAAAATGCTCGAATAACTCTAACGTTGAACGAAAGTGTAGTAATATTGGAATGAATAATAGACTAAAAAAAAAGAGGAACTTAACTTGAATGGAAGTTATAGTGGTAGATTGACATTGGTGGATAATTTGAATATAAAAACAGTAAAAGATAATTAAGTTGCATTTCCGATCGGCCATTCCAGTCAATATAATCGTAAAATATTTTGCATTACATAATAAAACCACAAAACATTCATGTAATTCACCTGTATTAATCGTTCTCTACTTTCCATCTTCATCAATATCATTTTATTTGTAACCTGTCAGTCCGTAAATATCGACTTCCATTTATATTCAAATAAGGACATATCCATAAATTGATGCGACAAAGAATTCCTTTGTTATTTCCTATTCTTGTTTTTCAAATATATGAATAAGCTGTTAACTTGCAGGTACATGAATCTTCTTTCATTTCCAGTTTCTTATTCTGTTCGTTCCCGCTGTAATTAAATCTGAATTTAAAAATATGACAACTAAGAACCGATGTGTTCATAAGTTTGTTTGTTATGTCCAGATATTCAGTTTATTTTCAATCATCATCAGTATAAATTTCATTTTCACATTGAAAAGAATGCTCACTTGTTTTCAATATGGCATTCGTTTTATATTAAAGATACTTATAGATGTATTAGGAAAATAACTTATATTTTTTTATGATACTAAGTATATTTTTTTTTCACTTTTCTTGTTATTCAGATCAACCTCATATATTATTATCATCCGGCCTCAGTTATTTCATTTACTTTGGCTGACCTGGCATCAACCTACTCGAAATACAGGATACATGAATGTTTTGTTAAGGACAAACCTGCACAATGGGCTACCAATGTTATGATAAGTGCAAAGATCGAACTCTGAATTTTGCCATTTTGAGCCCTCATGCTTACAGTTGAGTCACAAAGGGCAACATATGAATATGGAATTGCAAAACTAATTACTAATTACTAATTTCAATTACTAATCACGTAGTGGGCTTCAATTATTAACTTCCATTTTTAAATTAGTTCAGCAGTGTTAATAAGGTATTTCTCACATTATATTTAATTTGGTCTTACCTTTAAACATGTCTCACGAAATACCTGGTGTGGCAGAAATTTTACTGGTGAATGAGGGTGTTCAAACTGGAGCAATGCAAACTGGAGGATAAACATGACGCGATTTGAATACCCTTTAAATTCGCGTTTTGACCTAGAAGCTTGTGCTTCAATTTGAAGTCATTGGTTGTACTAAAAGATGATGACCGAACATCACTAGTTGGTCAGATAAGCGTATCCGAAGAGTTGTAGAAAGGCACTGTTGACTACTTATCTCCCCTATAATCTGTCACTACAAAATTAGCGACAGTCATGCGCAAATAGCCCTTGTGTAACTTTATGTGAAAATTCTGAAAACAAACTAACTAACTAAAAATTCTCTTTTCCTGTCCAAAATCTAGCAGTCAAGCCTCTACACTGAGTACTGAAACTATGGCAACTCATTTCCTAGCACCAGATGATTTGTTGTTTTTTCTATTGTTTTCGAAAAAATATTGTTTGGTTAACATTCCCGTTTCAAACTGCTGTGTTATTAGCTTAGCCTTCCGTTGTTGTACCGGTTCTCAAAATACATGTTATGGGCCTAGCCCTCCCTCCCATATTGTAGTTTGTTCTTCCTCTGAATACTTGAAGCTGATTTAGAAACTACGGTCTATATTTCTTGTGAACACTGAGGAATGGTCTGAAAAAGTTTTTATATTCTTCTTGTGGATATTGGAAGTTTATTTGGAAATTTCAGTCTATTCTTCCTATCAATACGCAAAGAGTTTTTCAACACTTCAATGTATTATTCCTGCAAATATTTGGAGTTGATTTTAGATTTCCAATATTATCGTCTTGTTAATACAAAAGGTTGATCTGAAAATTTTAACATATTATTCTTGTGTATACTGGAAGTTATTTTAAACTTTGAATAAATTATCCACGTGACTTAAATTTACAATAAACTTGGATATAATTTTAGAAGAAAATACATTAGGAATTCATTTAATGTTTTCAACACGACTATTTTAATTTAACATGTATAAGTTTGTTTGTTTTGTAATTAAGCAAAAAGCTACACAATGGGCTATCTGTGCTCCGCCCACCACGGGTATCGAAACCCGGATTCTAGCGTTGTAAGTCCGCAGACATGCCGCTGTGCCACTGGGGGGCGTTTGTATAAGTGAAATAGAGGATCTTTATATATAATAATAAATTTTCCGAACTACTAGTCCAGTAATCTATTCCAGTTTGTACGTATTTCAGAGATATCTCATGGAAGAGTATAATTCCAACTCTATGTTTTTCGATCCTTACTCAAATAGCTATTTATTTATAATTTTGAAAAGATGTTAGACTCATATTTGCATTACCCTTTATAAAGACAACTAATATAAAATGGAGTAATAACTGGATGTATAACAATGATTGTTGCTATTTTTGAGTGTTGAAAACGTATAATGATAGCAGGTGACTTCTTTGATAACTGGTGACTTCTTTAAGTGTGGACGTCTAACAACAACTGGTGCCTTCATTGAATATGGATAACGTCTAATGATAACTTGAGCTTTTATTGAATATAAAGGATATCTAACAATAACTGGTGCCTTCTTTGAATGTTGAGGGAATCGCATGATAACTAATGATTGTTTTGAGTTTTGAGGACATTTAAAGATAACTGATGTCTTTATGACAGTAAAGATTATCTAACGTCGACTGATGCCTTTGATCCTGAATGACGTCTAGTGATAACTGATGCCTCCTTTGAGTATGAAAAACACCTAATGATAACTTGTGACTTATTTGAGAGTGAGAGATGTTTATATAGCAATATTTTAACATTTATAGAGCAAACTGATTGGCTGTATGTTTTTGTTGCTTTTTAATCTACGCAAGGGCCATCTTCTCACAGTTATTTCTAATTACGAACTGAAGGGTTAAAGGAAAGGTACCTAGTAAACAACACCAATCATCAACTCTTTTGCAACTCTTGTCTGGTTGAATAATTGGATCTGATTGTCATTTCTATAACGCACCCTACGTCCCAACGTACAGAATGTTTTTTGAAGCTACGGAAAGCGAGCCATGAACCCTCGGATTCACAGTTTGGTCATGCTAATTTCTTGGCCACGCCTGATCTTACAATAAGCCGAACTTTTCAAAATGTCATGACTTCATGAAGTTATATTTTTGTATCTGCTATATATATATGTTTCGAATTAAATCTTAAAATTAGGTAACAATACGTCATTCTTACCAAAATTGCAATTAATTGCTTATTTTTATTTTCTTGTTCTACTATTATGAATGCAATGAAACACTGGCCTAAGTTAAGTATCTCTTACCAGTTATTCCAGTACTTTGAAACTGTACAATCATATAAATATAGGAGTACTGGATAGTCTCCAATAATGAAGGTGAGACATATTTATCAAGTTTGATCTGTGATACTTGACGCTTCCTTGTAAATTGAAACAATTATTCTTTTAACAATTTCTACCTTATTTGGCCACGAACTGAATGTATTGTAGTTCTGTAGTAGTAATCAACGCCACTTTTTCTGTCTTCAATCCTTCTTTTGTT
This sequence comes from Limulus polyphemus, assembly GCF_000517525.1. Classification (NCBI taxonomy): domain Eukaryota; kingdom Metazoa; phylum Arthropoda; class Merostomata; order Xiphosura; family Limulidae; genus Limulus; species Limulus polyphemus. Next base: position 264,111 of record NW_013666912.1, on the reverse strand, counting down.
ATCATGTAATAGCTCAATTCTCTATATCCAATTAAAATAGAGATACAAGACTTTGAGTGAAGGTGAGTTATTTATTTTGTATTATGTGGCATCAGTTGATGATTCAGCTTTTCTAGCTGGGTATAAAAGTTAAACACGTGTTTCAAGTGTTATTAATGAAGGGGTGAATAACTTGAAATATAAAACAAACCATATGTGTTGTTAATTTTGTTAAACTTAATTTCAAAAGTACGAAATTGGGCAAATAAAATTTTGCAATTTCAGAAGTTAGGCAGCTTGAAGTTTACGATTTCGGAAGTTAGGCAGCTTAAAGTTTACGATTTCAGAAGTTAGGCAGCTTAAAGTTTACGATTTCAGAAGTTAGGCAGCTTAAAGTTTACGATTTCAGAAGTTAGGCAGCTTAAAGTTTCCCATCTGTAATTAAACAGAATTATTGAGTTTTATCATTTTTCACACAGATATATGTAATATTTCCTCTCGTTAAAAGGCAAAAGAAAAGTAGTTATAGGAAAACTCTTGTAAAATATTTCATAATCCTACTTTTTAATAAATTTTACTGTCACGATTTCAACCACTAATTCATTCATTTATCACGAACTGAGAATACGTTAATGAAACTATAACGACTCTGAAAGTGATTTTAACTTAAAAGTAACAAAGCATACTGTAGGATAATATCAGCAAAATCATGTTTATCTATCTATCGGTCTGTCTATCTATATGCAAGTATATATATATATATAACCAAAACACCAATAAAATTCACTTGTGGATACGAATAACAAAACACTGGAATATTATACTATTTTGTTTATATTTCCTTAATTAATTTCTCCAACAGGTTTAATTACTTCAAATGATATAATTTTATCGAGAATCTACAATAAAAATATTCAAATACCTTTTTATAAATAAACATAAATAATCTAAATTAAAAGATATATTCTCCAAATGTACAGACATATAATACACTCCATATATGAATTAATTATTTTTAAAAATTCTCAAAAATAAATACAATTTATCCAATCTGCTTGTTGGTTTTTGCGCAAAGCTACACCAGGGCTATCTGTGCTAGCCGTCCCTAATTTAGCAGTGTAAGACTAGAGGGAAGGCAGCTAGTCATCACCATCCACCGCCAACTTTTGGGCTACTCTTTTACCAACGAATAGAGGGATTGACCGTCATATTATAACGCCCCCATGGCTGAAAGGGCGAGCATGTTTGGTATGACGGGGATTCGAACCCGCGGATTGTGAGTCGAGCGCCCTAACCACCTGACCATGCCAAATTTTATTCTAATTATAATTCTTCTTGTTATCACAGAAATACAATTTATTTATTTAATAATTTCATGCTTTATTGTCTTTTCTGTAAGTCTTAGTAACAGTCTTCTTGATTTCACAATTTGCACTGACTTTACACAACCAATTACTTCTGACCTCTTAATTCTATTTATTTAAAGTGTCGCCGAAAACATTTAGAAAATATGTTATGTTTTGCATTATATGCCCTAAAAGGTAAAGCATGAAAATATGATCCATATAGTGAATTTTATTTTTTTCAAAATACATTAATTCAAATGTTTACTGGTATATAGTGGGTTTTTGTCGGAACATCTGACATGAAATTTATGTAAATTTATCCTTAAGCTTAAATTATCTGTTTCACCACAATTTACACGTTCTAAAAGATATATTACGTTCTTGCAATTAAATGATTTATTAATAAAAAAATGTATTTGTTATTTATTGTTTTAGTAGGTTTAATATAACCTAAATTACAGAAAGCACAGTTCTTTCTGTCCCAACTGAAGATACCTTCTTTAGAAAAATCTCTTTCTTTAGGTTTATTCAATAATCTACACAAATTTTTAGGTTGTCATCTTAATAAAATAATTATATTATCTTTGAATAGATCTTTCAGTTTTTATTTACTATTTCTTTTAATTGTGCATTAACAAAAGAAATATCAATATGTATATTTGGAAAATGAATCCCTACAAAAAGTATAATATTCTCTTTAAGCTTACTAATCTCTTAAAAAAGTTATTATTAGCAATTTCAAACCCTCTTAATACAATTTTTCCGGAGTGTTTTTTTTTTTTTAGTTTTAGTAATTTGTTAACTCTTGTTTCTTCATTGGAAATGAAACGATATAATCTATTGGCAAAATTTACAGGAATATTTAATTTCATATGTTGGTTTGAGTACTAAAAATATTTACATATTGATGTGAGTTTGTTGGTTTATAAAAAAATGTTAGTTACAATTTCCTTTTCTGGTGAAACATTTACCAACACATGTAAAAAGAACAGGGCTTTATTATTTTATTTCAAAGTTAGGCTTAATTTCTATGTTTATTGAATATAAAATCCCAACAAACTTTTTAGTATTTTGAGTATCTTTCCATATTATAAAACAAGTGTCTCAAAATCTTTATTCAAAACGTTTGTACGTGAACTGAAAATGTTTCTTCAGGATAATTAGGTAGTATACTAAATAACTGTAAATCGAAAAATCCCATAGTGATGTTAGCATAAATTGGAACAGCATTTGGGCCCATTGCTTTTCCATAAGTTTTATGAAGGATTTGTTCCTCATAAGTAAAAAAAAATAGAAAATTGTAAGACTTTATGTAAACCATTTAAGATAAAACCTTTATTAAATCTGAGATGAATCAGTTCTTTGTATCTTTCTAGAAACATTTCCACAGCTATAAGTCCATAGTCATATTCAACACTTGGATACACGAAACAGGTTGAAGAAGTTAACATAGGACAGGAAGAAATAGAATAGTCTGATATTCTAGTGTTATATATCTATCTATATATATATATATATATATATTACTAATACGATGATCCGTTATGCGTGTGTATATGTTAGCACCCATTACCCAGAGTTGGCTGACTCAATTATCAAAGTTTTTGGTCTGTTTTCTTGTTATTTTTTTTATTTCGTGCAAAGCTACACGAGGGCTATCTGCGCTAGCCGTCCCTAATTTAGCAGTGAAGACTAGAGGGAAGGCAGTTAGTCATTTCCACCCACTGCCAACTCTTGGGCTACTTTTTACCGACGAATAGTGGGATTGACTGTAACCTTATAACGCCCCCACGGCTGAAAGGCAAGCATGTTTGGTGGAACAGAGATTCGAATCCGCGACCCTCAGATTGCGAGTCTAGCGCCCTAACCACCTGATAAGTTTTTTGGTTTGGTAGCTCTAAAATGTTCAACGATGTGCATAGTTTACTTTGTTTTAAGTATCTTTTCCGAGAAGGAAGATAAAATAAACACCCTGAAATATACATTTCCACTTTTCTTATACACTCTTGGTTTTGAATTTAAAGAAACAAGTAGTTAATAAGTGAAGTGAGTCAATTATTATTATTATCTTCCACAAAGAAAGGTATGCAATTAGCGTTTAATGAGTTCATTAAGTAATAAAGGGAGGAGGAAGAGGGACATTATCTAACATTGTTCTTTATATAGTTTTGGCTTCTTTAGTGGGTATCTTCAGTTAGTGTATATATATATATAACGACAAGGAAAAGCAATGTAAACGTAATTAATCTATCCTTTCTTTCTTTCAATACACATTGTGAATGGACACAAAAGTTGCAAAGAAATGTAATGTATTTTGGTATTCTACAATAACTATAAATGAAATAACATACGAAGATTTAAATGGTTTAAATAATAATGTATTATTTAAGTCATTTGAAGCTTTGTACTGTCAGTTTCGGTTTGTGTTTTAGCGAAAAAGCTGTAAAGCGAAACATTGAGTTTCTAATTAAATAAAAACAACATTTTATTGTTATAAGGTCGTTTATTTCTAGTATTAATATGTCTTATATACACCAATATACACTACAGAAATTAAATAATATACGACGTTTTCATTCAATAAATATCACATTATGGGTAAGAAAGAAGACAGGTGAAATACTAGCCAAGAAGCATGACTGCGCCTCCTATGATGACACTTGTCCATGAAGGATATTCTTATTCTATTTCCAATATCATTATTAAAATTTGTACATTTGGTACAAAGCCCTTAACTGAAATTCTAAGATAAATACTGCCAGTGTCGTTTTAACTTGTTGAAAGTTAGACCAACTGCTAAAGCAAACATTTTTTTCGCAGTAATTGTCGTGTTCGAAGTATTTTTAATTGTTTCCTCTTAAGCAAGTGCTATGAATAGTTTTCACCTAAGACTTTGTTTGCTATAACTCTGTTGACATAATGATATCATGGTATTGAACAAATGCTTTATCAGCACGAAATATACAGGTAAAGCTATTAATCTAATCCACTGTTTAACAAAAGTTGGTGTGTTCTATTATAACTGGCGAGCCGCTAGACCGACTGTTATCAATTCTGGCAAGTATACTCTTAGGTTCCTACGGAGGAGTAACATAGGGAGGGGTCGATGCGTGGAATAGATCCCATATATAATTACTGGGGACCCCTATATCTTCCAGTGTGTTTTGTTAGCTTATTACTAGCGAACAACTGAATCGATTATCATCAAGCCAGCATGTATCGTTACGACTCCGATAGTGCCTTAAGGGGTTAGTAAATATGTAGTAGAGACGGCCGAAACGGGTCTAGAAAACTTTTATTTGAAAAGCACAAACAAATATGAACATTTTGACCTCCTTAGGTCATCATCAGGTTGAGAATGAGATTTGACACGACAGCAATGATAGGTGTAAGATTATAGGAGGTGTTGTAAATATTTTACCTATTATATGGTAGTTATCATTAAAGAATAATTAGTACAGATATAAAACTGTTCCTTGGTGCTGGTTTAAGTTCTTGTATTAGAAAAGCTTCTATAATTTTTCGTTTGATTTCTTTACTTAATATGTTAGTGTTTTTTATAGTTATACTGTGGTTATTTGAGATACAATGTTCAAAACATGGAAAGGTGATTTTTTGTGTTCATTTAATCTGGTTTCCATTTTTCGGCTTGTTTCTCCTGTATAGAAATCACGACAGTTTTTGCATTGTATTTTGTATATGACGTTGGTATTATGATTGTCAGAGTAGTTTTTACATAGTATAGATTTTAATTTTGTACCTGGTTTTTGAATGAATTTAGTGTTTACTGGAATGTTGTTTAACTACCATATAATAGGTAAAATATTTACAACGTCCCCTATAATACAACCTCTATCATTGCTGTCTTCTCCACGACACGTGATCAATAACGGCCACTTTTTCAAGTCTCATTCCTAACCTGATGATGACCTAAGGAGGTCAAAACGTTGTTATTTGTTTTGTGCTTTTCAGATAGAAGTTTCTATACTACCCATATCAGCCGTCTCTACTATATACACACACATATATATATGTGTGTGTGTGTGTTTACTTCAAGTGGGTTCCTCGTCATCATGAAGGGGTTAGTGTTTGGATCTGACTCTCTATGTCATCCCTGTTAGTCCCCTATGTCTTCCTTGTGTGTTGAACGAATATGACAGCTAGTATACAGTATATTATTCTTACTGGTAACCCATATTGGGTCAGCAAAGAATAACGTGATTTAAATTATTGTCTGAAATTACTTTAAAACTATGTTACCCATATTACTACTAAGTGTGAGACAAGGTCTATTCCAAGTGCCATGGATGTGGGAAAGGTTATCAGTATTAGTTTGTTCATATTGATTTTCACAAATATGTTGTAAATTTGTTCCTATTTGAAATAAAACTCCATAAATGTTCAAGAAATTTCTTTTATCTTTTGTGTTTTTCGAAACAACAAACACAAAAAAAACAAAATTTAAACTGACTCTACTATTATATTCGATCACATAGAGTATGATATTTCGTGTTCACGCTACACTGAGACTGTTAGTCAGACTAATCTTACACTACACAAGTTGCGTCCGCTGATGGACTTTCCGTGTATTTTCAACGTACACAACATAATTTATTATATGAGTGTTTACAGACGTACTTAATTTTGAAACCTTGTGGTATATCACAATCTACATACAAAACATATGATCTAGAAGAGTGGTTGACTGATCGAATAAGATTTAAATTTCTAAAGCACTCTAACTGTTCTAAAAGATCGAATGCTTTCAGTACGACTTTTATGAATACATCTTTGTAATATTAAATCGTTATCGTTCGTAAAAAGAAGTAAAATATATGATAATAAATAAAAGCGTAAATTTAGTTGATCTGTATGGCAAGTCCAAATTAACTCTTATACATATACTTATTAAAAAATATTAAAGAAGATATGTCTACAATATTCGTGTCATTTGTGTTAATAATTTTGCTTTTTTCTTAATATAAAACCACTTATAGCTTTCGTTTATTTATCTTTTATGTGACAACTTAAACAAAAAACTTAAAGTTATCGGAGAAGAAGATTAGATAAAGACATTTTAGGTGAATTTTTAATAAGTGTTTTAAAAGTCAAAATCATAATATTGCTGAACATGATACAATGTGTAATCACAGTAATTAACAGGATGTAATATTTAAAGTACTATTTTTTTGTGCGAGTCAAATGTTATTAGTGACTCTGTAACCAGCAAATTTATGGGCCTATAAGCGTTATGGCTCATAAACAGTTTATAGAAATATGTTCAAATATCTAATGGTGCCACTATGAACATTATTAGTAATTCTAGGTTCAAACAATTTTCTTACATTTTATTAATTTGCATGAGGTTTTGTACGATAGTGAAAACTAGTTTTAATAATGAAACTAAGATCGAGTAATGTAGTCTTGTATTTTAATTGTTTGTTTTGAATTTCGCGCAAAGCTACACGAGGGCTATCTGTGCTAGCC
>NW_013666912.1:238428-257222 GCF_000517525.1 Limulus polyphemus | reverse complement strand
TTGACCATCACTTTATAATGCCCCCACGGCTGCAAGGGCGAGCATGTTTGGTGGGACGGGGATTTGAACCTGCGACCCTCAGATTGCGAGTCGAGCGCCCTAACCACCTGGCCATGTCTGCCCTTTGTTTTAGTGCAAGCCAAACAATGGGCTAGCTGCGCTTTGTCCACCGAATGGAATCGAAACTGAGATTTCAGCGTTGTAAGTTCGTAAACTTATCACTGACCAATTGGGGGACGCAGTCTTGTATATTATTTAAATAGTATTTTTATAAATTAACTTGAAGTTTATTTTGGCGGGGGAAATGTGATTTTCAAACTAAACTGCACCTTATACGAATCTTGGCTAAGCATCCAGGTCAGAAAGTTCTAAGGTTGGGATATTGTCTTACCTGATTTTAAACTACTGACCAGATGAAGAGCAACTAATCACAAGCATCAGCCAATATAAGGGCTTTTTCTGTCTCAGAGATCCAAACCCTGAGATTGACTGCCACTTTTATTGCGTGTACAGAGCTGAAATTATGTAGCGTGTTCAGTGGCAGACTTGAAACCTTGAAGGTTTATGTTCTGCAGTCCGACACGCTAATCACTAGGCTAAGTCCGGCCCTTTTGCTGTAGGAATTGATCAAGTATCTACATTTAGCTAAATTAACTTGAGTTCAAAACATATATGTCACCATAACAACAGATGAAACCGAAACTGTCTTTTAGAGAAGATAAGTTGAAAGGCAGCTTGGTTTATTTAATCGTTAGATTAATTCTATCAACAGGAGGAGTTCCTGTCTTATCAAGAGCCTACATACATATAACCTAACCATACATAGAATAAAATGATATAAACCTATTAAGTATTTGTGTTTTTAAAATTTCTAAGACCAAAATATAAATAGCCTTGAGCTTTTTAATATCATAATAATATAATAAATTACATCACAACAAATGAATTAAGGTACGCTACTATTTTATTATGTCCTATCGTACTGTTATCCAAGTTTTAAAATAACATTTTATTTTAAACAAAATTTTGTTATGACATGCTATAATTATAGAGTTTACTTACTTGATTTTCAAGAAAGGAGCCAATGTCTTCCAAAACATACCCATAACTCCACCAATCGAAGTGCCATTGTCTTGTGTTTTCGAAACAGTAGCCCAAGGTGACGACTAGGTAGAAGTGCGAACATAAGATTTAATTTAAACAACTGAGGTAAATCTAATTTCATTGAGTCTCGTTTTGCCGTGATTGTACATTCTATAAATATAGAAGTGAAATTGCTTTATTAGAAAAGAAATTCCAACGCCTAAGATTGAATTAAAAGAGATTTTTTAGAAAGTGGCTTGGTTGACGCTAGGACGACAAGGAGGCAATTTGTGAAGGTGGATCTGTGAAAACTTTTATTTACTTAGTAGTTTGAACACATAAACTATTGGTAACCGATATTATTGTTTATTTTAATTATTATTAGATTAGTTACAACTACAGTTTCAGTCATGAGGCCTCAAGTTACTTATCAGGACTGTTCATCGCCCAAAAGATTCCACCTTAGTGAGGGGTCGCCAGGTGAGAGGAGATCAAAGGATGCCTCATGAGAGTTACATAACTATTATGTAATATGCCGATACCTTATGGTTACATAATAATTACGTAATATAGACACCCGAGAGATTACATGACTGTTAAGTGATAGGCACTAGAGGGTGTGGCTATGTTAGGGTTATAGTTCCATGAAGTGGAGCCAAAGGGTGTGTTGCTAGAGCATGTCGCATGACATCATAGTTAGAGTGTTACGAAGTGGTAACATAGGGCGTGGTGGTAAGACGAGTGCATAAATAGTTCGCGAGCGACCCACCAGAGGGTGATATAGATCAACGTATCAGCAATTAAAGTCTTAAAATAAATAATTTAAACTAGCTTGCATAACGTTTTGTTTACAATTATCAGTATTGAAAAGTTTTTTATCATAACTACAATTTCGCTTTATAAGTAAAACATTAAATACGTTTTACAAAAATAGGTGGTGTTTCTATAGGCGGATAGTGTTACTATACTTCCGTAGAGCTGCATAAGCATAAGTTGAGATGAGTTTAAACCTGTATGTAGCCTATGGAAGTATAGTATTGTTACTATAAAGTTGATGACACGTTGATCTACATCACTCTTTGGTGGTTTACTCGCGAACTATCTGCGTGCTCATCTACCAACACGCCCTCTGGTGCCACATCTTGGCATACCAGCACACTCTCTTCTGATTAGCACTCGAACTACGATGTCGCGTGACATGTTCTATCAACACGTCCCATGGTTCCAAATCATGGAACTATGTCCTTAAGACGTGTCACGCCCTCTGGTGTCTGTTATATAACAGTTACGTAACCCTCGCGTGTATATATTTCGTAATAATTATGAAATCCTCAGGTATCGGCCTATTACGCAATAGTTATGTAACCCTTTGGTGGAATCCTTTGATCTTGACTCACCTGTCGACCCCCCACTGAGGCGGTGAACTACTGCCTCTGTAACTAGCTATATATATAATAAAGAATAATTTTATATATATATATTATAAAAAATTTCAAACCAATATCGTTTATTGACAATAATCCTCAAAGCCGATTAGTAGAATTACAACGGTTGTCAGTTGATTTATTTTATTTAACATGTAATTTTAAGTGTGTTTTTAATTAGTAGAACTACAAACGGTTGTCAGTTGATATATCCCAGTTAACATGCAATTTAAAGTTTGTTTTTAATTAGCAGAATTACAAACGATTTTCAGTTGATTTAGTCTATTTAACATGTAATTTAAAGTTTGTTTTTAATTAGTAAAATTACATACGGTTGTCAGTTGGTTTATTATATTTAACATGCAATTTTAAAGTGTTTTTTTTAATTAGTAGAATTACAAACGGTTGGCAGTTGGTTTATTTAATTTAACATGTAATTCAGAGTGTGTTTTTAATAACGTAAATATTGCATTTTAGATGCTCTATTTTTCTTTTCAACATTTACACTGGAAAGTGAACACATAGTTTATTTCACCTTTACCGATTAAAAGATTATATATTAACCAACTACTTGTAAGAGCATCGAGTAAAGATGTTTGATATCCAAGTTATAACGTCAATATATTTCTACTTTTCCAATTATAAAATTTATTACTTGCCGAAACTCTAATTAATTCCATGCTTTATTCTCATTGTCTTATAACTAACATTAAACTTCATAAGTTGATGATTAGATTATCTTAAACGCTCTATGGTTTAAGTATGTTTTAATTATATAATTCCTGTTTAACAAAATGGTTATCATATGTATATATATATCATTTTAGGATAATTATCTATATAACTCTTCGTTAGTTATTTGACATATCTAGATATAAAATACATTTTAAAAACATTTGAAATTATCTAAGTTAATATTATATTATTTTATAATCCCCAGTTACAACTGATCTGTTTAAGTCTCGCCAAATGATGATTAAATTATTAACCTAAACAGAGCCCCCAGTGGCACAGCGGTATGTCTGCGGAGTTACAACGCTAGAAACCGGGTTTCGATACCCGTGGTGGGCAGAGCACAGATAGCCCATTGTGTAGCTTTGTGCTTAATTACAAACAAAAACCTAAACAGAGTGTGATAAAATATTTAATTTTTCCCTGATCATCAGTTTTTTAGCTTTTCTTAGACGCATCTATGTCCAATGTAACGTTATATTTTTAATTAATAACAATTTTGAGTACACTTACTTCAACACAAGCTATTCTGAGCGGACGAATATCGAAATCCATTAAATAATGTTCGATATGACATCAGCATCACGTGTCAGTAGCTTCCCCTTCTTCCCGTTGCAGTTCACCTTGGAGTATCAATATTTGTGTCACTTAACACTAACCTATCTCATCCTTTTTAATAGTTATCCCAAAGCTTGAGTATTATTAAGGTACAAATGTAACTGGTCCTCCTGTCCTATTTTATGTTCTAACCGTCTCAGGAGTTTAGTATTGATTGACAGTAAGTTTTCTTCAAATCTGTGTTGTAGCTGTCTCAGGAGTTTAATAGGAACTGACAGGAAGTCTTATTCAACTGTATGTTTTATCCGTCTCAGGAGTTTAATGGGAACTGACAGTAAGTCTTCTTCAACTGTATCTCACTTCATACGGCCTTGGAGTGTAGAAACATAATTCCTTGCTCTATTTACTGTCGGATACTACGACTGAGAGGTGTAAAACGTCCTTAATATATTCTTATCTAAAATAATCTTCCTAGCTTGAAATATACACGTATTTCTGTATAGAAACTCATTTAGATTATTAATTGTTACGCGAATTATTTATAATACACATATAATGCGTATCTTATGTATTCTGGATTTTGACAGTAAGCATACAAGTGGTGTTACGTTCCTCCGTGTTTACAGAATACAAAATGAAATATTTTTGCGCATGAGCACAATAGTTTGTTTATAGTAGATCGTTAGAGATCATCGAAACAAAAGGAAAACTTCTCTTTCAACACTTTCTATACTAACTATGTAAGAAACAAACTAAACCATAAAATAATAACTAAAAGTAAAGGTAAAATAAATTTCGATCAAAGCAAACTACCTACAGAATAGTAACAACAATCAAACCTGTAGTAAAGATATATTAATATAATATACTGTTCTTATTTACAATGGCTAGAAAATGATATTTCATGAATTTGGTAACCTTCCTTCAGCGATATTTTCAACTCTAAACGTAAATCAGAGTAGTAGCTAAACAACTAAAACTGCTACGTAAGACTGTATTTCGTGGTTTGAGTTAAAATTATTAACTACGTTTGTCTTTAAATTCTAACAGGTGTCTTCTCTAAGTATGGATTAATGTTTGTTTGAAGTTAAGCACAAAACTACACAAAGGGCTATCTGTGCTCTGCTCATCACTGGTATCGAAACCCGGTTTCCGCTGTGCCACTGGGGGGCATCGGTTGATGAATTATTCTTAATAATATTCCTTAAAGAAAAAACAAGTTTTTGTCTGATAAATAATCGCTAATGAGACCTTCAAAATAAAATATTTCTCGGCCTTATTAGTTGCTTGCTTGTTTTACAATAAAACCACATTGGGCTATCTGCAGTGTCCACCACAGGGAATCGAAAGCCGGATGTAAGTGTTATAAGTCCGTAAACTTACCGCTTTCCTACCAGGGGACTGTTGGTTGTAATTTGTCTACAATGAAATATTATATACATTTTTTTTAATTGCAGAAAAATCATGTACTATTATACTCCTCGTTCTTCATTTATATTCTGTATAAACAAATAATTTCCAACAATAATTTATTGCAATACACAATTAAGAAAGCATAATCGTAAACTAGAGGATTCCTATTTTTTTAAGCGACTGGGTAGGACCTAGTGATTAGCGTTTCGGGCTGTGTATCGAAAGGTTCAGGTTTCGAGAGACAATTAACTGTATGCGTTATTTTGTGTTTAAAAAAAAAAACATCAAATCACGCATATCTTATGAAACATGTCGTCACATACTGTTAGTGATATATTTGTGATAATTTAATCAGAATTTCTTGTTCCTTTCTGTGGTTATGTCCTCGCAGTAAATAAAGCACAGATAGCCCATTGTGTAGCTTTGTGATTAACTTCAAACAAACAAACATAACAAATAGCACATAAAAACTTACTATACAAGCATGATATAATATAAAAGTAGATTTTCACACTTCTGCTTGATAATTATGAAATTTACCACTTATTACCGTTATTGGGTTAAGAGCAGCTGCGTGGGTGGCGGGTACAGCTGACTGGTTGTCCACCTTCCGCGAAGCAGACTTAAATTAAGAATAGGTACGTTAGAACTTTAGTGTTCTCTCGCTTGGCCATTTAGCCACTGTATTACAAGAAATGTCGTTCAGATAGAAAAAAATGTGCTTGTTTTTTAGTCGTTTTCATAACTTAAGTTTTAATAGAACTAACTTTTTCAGTTAAGGAGCTTTGTGTTACAATGTTGTTGTTATCATTATCTATATATATATAAAAAGACATATAATGAGCAAATATTTTACACATTGATATAAATGTGCAAGAGTAACACTCTTAAGTACTTCAGAGAGTTATAAAAAAACAATTTCGTCCATATGGTCAACAGATTCTCTTTTAAATTTCACTTCTGGTGAAATAGAAAAGAAATATTTAACATATTTTAGAGGTACCGGAAAGTAATGTCTTTTTTTTCTTTTACAGTAAAAGATCTTTCTAAAGTAAAGTATTTATTTTTCAATCAGTTACGTAATCCCATTATTATTAATGACAATGTTACATCTTTCAATCAAGCTTTCAATTCCTCTTTGATAGAAGGAAGCTTCCTCTGAGACAAATAATTCTGCGAGAGCAGTTTTGATGTCCTCAATATTTCTGATGGTTTTATCGCTGAGAAAGTTGTGCATATATCTCAATAAATTGTAATCTGAAGGGACAATGTCAGAAGAGTATGGTGGGTGAGGCAGGACTTCCCAATCTTGTTCTGAGTCATTCTTGCAAAATGTGGTCTCGTATTGTCATTCTGCAGAATGACCCCTTTTTTGTTGATCAGTGCTGGACGTTTTTCAGTAAAAGCCTGATGCGAACGGTCTAGTTGTTGACAATAAAGGTCTGTAGTTATAGTCTGACTCGATTTCAATAACTCAGAGTGAATTATACCAACTCTATCCCACCAAACGGACAACAATACTTTCTGCGGGAGTAGACGTGGTTTGGCTGTCGGAACTTGGTTCAGGCCAGGGCTAAGCCACTGATTATTGCGCTTGGTGTTGATATAAAGAACCCATTTATCATCTCCTGTAACAACCCGTTAAAGAAATGGTTCTTTCTCATGTCTGATTATCAATGAATAGCAAATTGTTATGTGCTGTGCTTTGCTGTCATCTGATAGACTGTGTGGAACCAAACTCCTTGTCTATTGACCTTCCCACTCATTCTAAGATATTCTTGAACGCTAGACCAAGAAGAATTAAATTTTCTGCAACTGTTGGATGGGTTGGCGGGGGTCTGATTCATCCTCTAACTTCGGGAAGTCATTGTCCAACTCTACTGATCTCTCTGAACGATGACAATCTGAGACATCAAAATCACCTGACCTAGATGTTCTGAACCACCGCTGGCATTTACTGAAACACAAAAAAAAACATATTTATAAACCCCACAAATGTTTTTGGTTGCTTCCGTTGCCTTGTTATCTTTACAAAACTCGTGGAGTATGCAATTGGAAATGTGATTCTCGTTAGAAATTTGGTCTGTCATTTTTTCTGACTAGAAAAAAATTATTTTTGTTAACAAAAAAAATGGATGAACAAGAAAGGTTCTTTTGCCTGCTATATTAAATTCACTTGAAAAGAAATCAAAGCACATAATTGGAATTTAAGGTAACAAAAATGAGATTACTTTCCGATACCTCTACCATATACAATCAATAAACAGTTGGTCTGCTGTATGGTATTGAATAACGAATTCGACGAAATCTCGTGACATTATCCACATACCTAAATTAATTTAGGTCACTATATGGTGAAGTAAAACAGACTCAAGACCCCATAGATATTATATGCACTTTACCATTATAAGAGACCTAACGGTACTTCTTTGGCTGTAACCCTTTAGTAGCCCGTCAGTGTTTGACTGGAATTATATACCGCTTTTATTTACTTACTTCTTTGGTTTGCTAACCCAAGCTGTGCTGATAAGTCTTGAATAGACGAAACTGCCGTCCACAGCAGAGGATAGCCAATCAAAGTATGTATTAGGTCTCTACGTCACAGATTCTCTTTTGAATCTCACCTCTGGTGAAAAAATAAAATAAATATTTAGCATATATGTACAATCTAAATAATTATTTCGTTGTATAATATCGAATGACGAATTCGACGAAATGTTATAACATACTTAAATTAATTTAGGTTACTATATGGTGAAGTAAAACGGACTCATACCCAATAGAGATGAAAAAAGCTACAAGGAACTAAGTTCAAGTATTCTTTTAAGTAAACCAAATAACGTGTATTACGTATTACCACACACACACACATATGTTTAAAAAAGATCATACACTTACCTGGAATAATCCCATAAACTCGAAATTGCATCCTAAGGATGTCACAGTTATAGCAAAATTATAGATTCAGCTGAGTACAGTGAAGCAAAATTTGTTTTAATTGGTACTTTTGGGAGTGGAGCAAATATGCAACATGGATTTTAAAATCTGCGTCTTAAAATCACCCAAACTGAGCAAATATGTTAAGTTTTGATAATGCATGAGCTAAATGAACAAAAAATAAACACAAAAAAAAACAGTAAGTAGCCATGGTAAATCTACGTTGTTATCTGATGTAACTTTTAATTCTTCACTGAATTCAGGACTTGATTTCTGTGGTGAATATAGCACAGATAACCAATTGATGAACTTTCTACTTAACAACAAAGAAATGAAACATCTATTGACTCAGTTAGATAGTAGCTCATGCTTTGTTAATATCGGTTTTTTAAACCTAAATAGAATACATTCATCAAAGTACACCCAAACGCAAAAGATTGAATGGAGTAACGAAAACTCCACAAAATTCCAAATAACGTTTCCTCATGATTATTTGTTGTTTCAGAATTTTCGTTAAGCTACACATTATAATCTGTGTATATCCGTCCCGGATTTTGAACCGGTATACTAAAAGGAAGGCAGTTAGTCGAAACACCCATCGTCAACTCTTAAGTTACTCTAGTCTGACCGAATACTGGGATTTGATCGTCACTTTTATAGCACACCCACAACCCCTAAAGTGTGAATATTGAATTTCCAAATATACAATTCAGATACGCTACCTACTAGGCCACGCCCGGCTGTTTCATTAAAAACTTGAAATTGTGAAAACTATACTGGTGAGACTTATCCAAAATGTCAGATCACTTTGAACTCAAACTGGAAAATAATGGACGTTGAAAGTCTTAATTAAAGCTTAAAACCAAAAAAAAAACAACAACAACAAAAAACGCCGTGATAAATAAGGATAAAAAATACATTTAGTGATTGAAAGTCAATACGGATAAACTAAATGATAAGCTGCGTTTCAAAAGGCGTTTATGGAGTACGTTTAAAGCTATCCAGGATTGTTGGGTATATCGTTTAAAGCTATTTTAGCTCTTTAACCAGTGGTAAGTTTTTGGACTTACAGCACTAAAATTACTACGGTGGACAGAATCGTACAGCCATTGTGTATATAACCTAACAAAACATAAAATATAATAAAAACTTATTCAACATAGATCGAAATGAATAAAATCAATTTTAATGAGTAAATAGATTTTTGCAATTGATTTAATTATATCTTGAAGTATAAAAAATAAGCAAAAATATATTTGTATTAATATAGCTTTACTCTTGTGGCAACATAAAGAAGAAATCACAAAATGTCTGGTAGGATGCCCCCTGGTGACTCAGAAGTGAGTTGTACAGCTTTGTGCTTTACAGCAAACAAAGGCCCGGCATGGTCAGGTGGTTAGGGCGCTCGACTCGCAATCTAAGGGTCGCGGGTTCGAATCCCCCGTCACACCAAACATGCTCCGTGGGGTGTTATAATGTTACGGCCAATCTCCCTATTCGTTGGGGAAAGAGTAGCCCAAGAGTTGGCGGTGGGTGGTGATGACTAGTTCCCTTCCCTCTAGTCTTACACTGCTAAATTAGGGACGGCTAGCGCAGACAGCCCCCGTGTAGCTTTGTGCGAAATTAAAAACAAACCAACAAACAAACAAAACAACAAACAAACCTTTGACATTACTTCTTTTATTTCTGTTGTGTAGAAATATGGAACAAGAGAACTTAATTATTGGAATGAAACATCAAAGGTAATAATGCTAAGATATTGTAGTCATTTTTAATAAAAGAACTATTCAACTATAACTAGATTTAATTTTTTGTCTTTTTTCTTTAGGAAGAAATATATATATGTATGTATGTCGCAAGTAATAGAACCTTCAGACATAAAAGATCGAAAAGAATTACCTACCGATCTTGTGAACATCTTGTGAACAACAGTATGATTTTGCATTTATTACATTAGGTGAATTAAATTCATTTTACAAATTTTCGCCATATTGTTAGTAAAGTCAGTTATGCTTATTGATTCACTCTCTAGCATTTCCTTAAATTATGCATACGATACTCATATAACTCTCACTTATTGACTAGAAGTCGGTGATACAAGAAGAGAAACTTTTTTACACTCATTAACAATAAATATCGTTACTTGTATATTTTTTAAGTGTGAGTAGACTTCTGTTATTTGATCTGCATGGCAGAAAGGCGTGTTTAATAATAATAAAATAAAAATGTATAATTCTAGAGAGAAAAAAAAACTATTTTGATCTATGTGTCACTCAGCAGTTTTTCAATAACTCTCCTATTTAGATAATTGCATTATTTTGTAAAGCGTTACCTAGGAACTGTATGACATAGTATATCCATAGTGAATATATATATAGGTATATATTTTTTCACAGACCAGAATTTCAAGAATCCGCTGGTGTTAGATTTTGCCATTCCAAAATGCAACACAAATTTGATCAAAAAAGAACTGTAAAGGTGCATTTGAACAAGGAAACCTTTGTTCTGGAAAGGTAGCAAACAGAGTAGGCTTAAGTTTGCAAAAACCTTCAACAAAATAGGACAAACTGTTTTTGATGAGTCAAAGTTAGAGCATAATTTGGTAGATTAAGTAAGTTTTCTTTGATAAGGATAAGATCTTTTGTGAATATATTAAGCATATTATAAAACAAATCACCAATAGGTCAAAGTTTACGTGCTTGCAATGGTAAAATCAGGCGTTCGTTCCCTCATTGTAGAAACAACGCTGAGAGCCCATTGTGTAGCTTTGTGCTAAAAGAAGTCAAACCGAACCTAAAGAGAATAAACATTTAAGTGAACGTAAGGATTAAAAATAACTTGAAACTGTTACCATTAAACGTTTACTCTGAGTTTTGTTTGACAAATAGGACAAATCTATACTGTTTTTTGAATGAGCAGTCTGAATTCATTAGTTTCAAAAACCACAGTACTTAAGATTTTATATTGGTGGAGATGCCACATATTGTTGGATGAAGATGTATTGTCAACAATGATGCAGTAGCACGATAATTAATGCAGGAATTATTGTAAGTGTGAGAGAAAGTGTTATTATACTTATAATATCTCTTCAAATTAATAATTATTAACTTTAGATACTGATCTGTCAGCAGTATCTGTCACTGCAAGGGCTTTATCCAACTTTCAACCTTATAAAAAGATTGACAGTCACTCTTATAATACACCCACAGCCGTAAATGTGGAGGGTGTTTAGTGGCATCGTGAAGTGAACCTTGAATCTTCGACCTGTAGTTAGACACGTGTGTTTTACTTTAAAATTTAGATTGCTTTGTTCATTAACTTGTATTGGAATTGACGGACATTTTTACTTTGTAGTTTATACGAATGAATTATTTAATATTTTAATTGATTGTGTGACTCGGTTTTCAGAATATATGTATATATACTACGACTATTAGAGAACATCATTCATTTTCCTGTGTAAATGTTCAGAGTTATGTTTCTGACAACTGGGACATGTAGCTTTTAGTTGTTGTAATACTGTGACTATATTTTTATATTGATGTCCAACATCAAGTAGCATTTCACATATTTGTTAATTTTCTTTTGTAAAAGTATTAAGAAAACATTTGTTGTTGCTAGAATTATTTTTACTTTGAAAAAAGTAGATGAAATTGAAATTATCTTCAGTTTGTGACTCTAACATGACTATTTTATTTTCAAGTACGAAATATGACTCCAAGACGCACAGTTTCTATTGAAGAAAGGCATAGCATATTAGCTTTATATAAAGCATATAAGCTTCCAGATTATATGTTAAGTACCCTAGATTTACTTCTCTCAGAAACAGATGTAAATTTAGCATCTCTCTTGCTCCAGAACTTAAAGAAATCATTAGTGTTCAATTTTACCACTCCTCAGAGCGATGCAATTTGGATCAAAGAGGGTTAAAAGGCTAATGAACAAAGTAATATAAATTTAAAAGTAAAACACATGAGAAACAGTATAAACGTTAAAAACTTGTCAGTCTCATGCTAAAACGACCATCGCTGGGTCCATCAAAAATACTGGAAAGCTTTATCTTGCTGTCAAGAAAACCTTTGTTTTGGAAAAGCAGCAAACAGAGGGGAGTTAAGTTTGTAAAAAAACCAAAAGAGGACAGCTTGTTTATGAAGAAAAGTGCTTTAGTGTGATGAGTCAAATTTGATACTTTCGGACCAATATGAGTGATGAGAGATCAAAGGTACATTGGTGGCAGCTTTTAGTTAGCAGTATGGAAGTGGGGTCCACTGATTTAGAGTTAGTGACCTCCATAGTATTGATAAACTCCTGGATTCTGAAAGATATAAGCAAATATTTATTCATCATCCTGTTCCTTCTGGACGTCGTTTATTAGGATAAATTTCATTTTCCAAAATGATAACAGTCCCCAAAATACTACAAATACAGTCAAATAGCATCATAATAGAAAAGAGACATGCTTTATGTGACCTTCATAGAGCCAAGAAACACTGGAGATTCCTTCAAATCGCATGGAATTTAAATTCCATTGAGTATCTCCAAAAGCTTAAAAAAAGGATTCATCGTGGGCTTTAAGCAGAGATTTCAGCTAGGGGTGCTCACAAAAAATTTATGCACAGTACGCCCTTTACGTGTCATATGGACTTAGAATATCATTGTCGGTGTATTAGTCAACCAGTAAAAATTCATTTTTATTAATAATAATTATTAATAATGATTACATAATAATAGTTTTGCCTTATTTTTAACCATGGATGAAAATCTTTTTTTTTTTTCACTGTTTATGCATAACAGGACCTGGTTACGGCGCTCGACTCGCAATCTGTGAGTTCAAATCCCCTTCGCCGAAGATGCTCACCATTTCAGCCATGGGGACGTTATAAAGTTATGGTTAATCGCACTATTCGTTAGTAAAGAGTAGCCCAAGAGTTGGCGGTGGGTGATGATAACTAACTGCCTTCCCTCTAGTCTTTCACTTCTAAACAAGAGACTGTTATCTTGAGAGGAGAAGGGCGCCACAAAATCAAACTTTTCATATCAACGATGATTCATTAGCATCTAGGCCTAGCATGGTCAGGTGGTTAGGGCGCTCGACTCGCAATTTTCGGGTTCGATACCCCGTCCCACCAAACATGCTCGCTCTTGCAGCCGTGGGGGCGTTATAACGTAACGGTCAATCACACTATTGGTAAAAGAGTAGCCCAAGAGTTGGCGGTGGGTGGTGATGACTAGCTGCTTCCCCTCTAGTCTTTCACTGCTAAATTACGGACGGCTAGCGCAGATAGTCCTCGTGTGTAGCTTTGCGCGAAATTCATAACAAACCAAACCAATGGTCGTAAGCGATCTCTTAACTCGAAAAACAAACAAACAAACAAATAAAACATCATTTATGGGTGAAACATCAGAGTGCAAAGCGTTTGTAAACAAGTGAAAATTTATATGTAAAAGCATCGAAACCCATAACTCTGTTGATTTCTGTCCTTCAGAATTTTCTACCTGTTAAACTTTATGTGATTATATATGCAGACATGGAAAATGATAAAACAAGGGGGAACGCAACAAATTTGAGTGACAGGAAAACGATGTTAGAAGCATGCTATCGAATGGCTTTATTTTGGAACATTGCAAGAAATTTGTAAACTCTGTGCACAAAGCAATATGGTAGTCTGTTAAAACAATGTTGCCCTCTAGTGGCACAGCGGTATGTCTGTGGACTTACAACATCCGTGGTTGGCAGAGCACAGATAGCCCATTGTGTAATTTTGTGCTTAACTTCAAACAGACAAACAAAACAATGTTTGGCTTCCCCCGTTGAAGAATAGGAATGATAGTGTTTTAAAAGCATACTTGAGAGAATAATGTCTTAAGTCATTTGAACTTACATGTTCATATCTAACCGGTGAATATTTAACTTCTAGTAAGAAATATAATGTTGACCTAAGGGTAAATGGCCCGGCATGGCCAGGTGGTTGGGACGTTCGACTCGC
The DNA here is from genome assembly GCF_000517525.1 of Limulus polyphemus. NCBI lineage: Eukaryota > Metazoa > Arthropoda > Merostomata > Xiphosura > Limulidae > Limulus > Limulus polyphemus. Next base: position 243,088 of record NW_013666912.1, on the reverse strand, counting down.
AATCCGAGGGTCGCGGGTACGAATCCTTGTCACACCAAACATGCTCGCCCTTTCAGCTGTGGGGGCGTTATAATGTGACGGTCAATCCCACTATTCGTTGGTAAAAGAGTAGCCCAAGAGTTGACAGTGGGTGGTTATGACTTGCTGCCTTCCCTCTAGTCTTACACTGCTAAATTAAGGACTGCTAGCGCCGTGTAGCTTTGCGCGAAATTCAAAAAACAAACAAACCCTAAGGATAAAGGTACTTTGACACAAAAAATTACATATATGTGTGCAAAACAAAAGACAAGAAAATTTGACTAAAAATGTTCTCTTTCGGAAGTATATGTATGTAAACAAAGGACTGAGTCAAAGTTCAGGAGAAAGTTTTGACAAAACTAATAATTTGAAACGTTTAGCGTTTCGAAGCTTGTAGACGAGTTTCTACGTAAAACAAAAATAATTGAAATCATCAGATTAATCCTTGATAAAAAAAAATTAATAACGCTTCGGATTTATCTCTTGTCTACCTCAGACTATGAGTCTTCGTTCGTCACAACTTATTTGCTAAACTTTGTATTTCTATAAAGTACTTCTGTAAATATAGTGTTTAATAGTCGAACATTTACATTAAGGTTAATTTTAAAAAAACCGAAATTTACCTGTCATATATATATATATATACTGTTTACAATAAAATGCGAAGAATCCGTTTGAACAGTCCTTTTGCAAGAATCTTCGTGAGAGCACGTCTTGTAGTTTGGCAGTCCAGCTCATTAGAGCATGAGTACTTTGTTCTACGTTTTATAAGATACTGTAGATGTTTGCACAGTGAAACAAATCTATTTGGACAGTTTTTTTTCCTATTTATCCACAATTGTTTCATCTAAAAACTTCTAGACGCTTGGAAGGATAAAAACATTTTTTAACCTTCATGTCACACACTTGTAGGTTATTTCTGGTAAACAGTTTAATAAATATTTTATCAATATTCAAGAACTTTTATTTTGTAAATCTTTCATTGATGTATAATATAGCAATTTCATTTAATGCACCATAAAAAGTTAAGTTTTTGTTTGTTATTAAATATGATTTCATGTTACTTTAGATTACAGCATAGATTTTAACCCCAGCAACGTTACTTTTGAAATTCTGAAAGCTGTGATTTTACTATTAAATTTAATATGAAGCTAAATTTAGAGTATAATTTTTACTTTTGACAATGATTGACTGCTTCTATTTTATCATAATTTTTACTGTGATGCGTTTACTGTAATATATATATATATTTACGGTTGGTTGTAATATATGCGGTAATATAATGGAAACTGGCTCGTGACGTACACTACTAAGTTGAAAAATGGTCAGCATCTTAACCTTAAACTGATTTGTTGATAAAGAAAGCACTGATAGTACTCAGGATGAAAATGAACCGAATGATATTAATTATTTAGACGAACAATGGCCAACCTTCCAGAATGTTAGTACAAAAAGCAGTGTTTCATAACAACAACTATTACAAGTTATAGTGGGGAATTACAACTACAACTTACTAGCTACATCATGCATCATTTCACACCAAGATGAACTAATTTCATCTAATGTAAACAAAGGCTTGTTACACGGTAACCCGTAATGCTTGAATTAGAAATTGTAGCATAAAAGCTGCATAAAGTTAACTACCATATCAGCCAGTTAAGCCAGAGTCACGTGCCTGTTCCAAGGCTGAACTAGCAGCACTCTTCGCTATGTTTAGTTCTATCATATATTCCGTTTATTATTCATATATGATTTACCTTTAAGATTAGAACTAAGTGAAAATATCAAAGTATATCAGAAGATGAAGTTATATTGGAAGGGAAATTTATATAAAGGTAAACATTATTTGTAATTCACTTGCTAATCAAAGCCAAGAATTAAATCAGGGAACATTTGTTATTACTTCAAGAGATTGGTAACTTTCTGTTTTCATGTTATTAACAAAGTAAACAAATCCCATTATTTGTTTTATGTGAATTTGTCTCAATCTCATGTAAAAATCTTGTATAAAAATTAAATAAATAATATTTCTAACTGATTTATTACTCAACAATAAAACAACAACCAATTATACATGTATGCATCTAATTTTCTAACATTTCTTACTGGAAACCCCTAAAGTCAAAAGGATCGATAAGTCTCGATTTCGCGGTCTGTATTCGTACTTAAATCAAGATCAAGTAAAAATATGCCTTTTTCTCTGCACGAGATTTCTGTCCACGATGAGCTTGCCTTAGGATATCGTTATTGCTATCCGAGTGAATAGAGCTCCATGTTTTATTGCAATGTGGGAAGTCATTAGGGTATTACGAACGTTATTATCATCTTCTTTAATTTTGTATTAGATGTAATGTTTCTTTTTAAACTATCTATAAGTAAAAAAGATAAGTCCAAATAGAATATATATTTTATGTTGTGTGATGTAAATTTAATGTTTTCTTAATCTATTCCACACAAGAGGCTACGCATGAGATATTTGTTTTAACTTAAACGTTTCCTATTTATCGGATAATGCATGTAAAAAGAAGTGTTTTATTTTTTGAACAAAGCTAAATAGACTGAAATTCTGGAGCTAGACAAATATTTTAGCAAGCTAATGTTCACAAATAGAGTAAACATTGGTTCAATCCTTCATCAAGAAAGTAAAGAAACACGTCTACCCAGGGAACGTGCTCGAGTTGCTGGTATAGTTACTAAATCAGTCTCTCGGGGGAAAGCAGGTTTCTTAAAATCTAGTGCTTAAATCTTTCTCTAACTGAAGTGAAGCCGCTCGGCGGTAAGTTTTATTGTATTATACCGCTAAAATTCCAGGCTTGACCACTTTTTCAGAAACAGCTTACATAACCCAACTATGTGTTAAAACAACAACAAAAGAAGTATGAGTGAGGATAAAGGTGAAAACAAAACGATTTTGGAAAAATGGTGATTAGTTTCAATATTTTACACAAGATCTGGAAGTGACCGAAATGGGTGTTTGAACTGCGACAGATTTATTATTATATATTTATTTTAATGTCGATGTTTGTTTAAATCAAATTTACATTTAGAAATGTACATAACTTTTTCTGTTAAATATGAATTACTAAACTCTCGCATATTCTCTAAATTTGTAGAAGATACTCGAGTGTAAGAAGTAACAATATATATGTACGTAAAATGCTAGCATCAGTATTATTACGTAAACTGAAATTTCGAGAAACTCTCCTCACCCCTATAAATACAACTAACGCGACGAGCCAAAAAAGAGTATCTGTTATTGGTTTCCTATAGTTGGTATACTATAAACTTCGGAAGCTATAAATGTGATTGTTATAACACTTATTAATCGGGAAACTTAAGATATTTGACCAGGAACGTTTATAAATTTCGAATGTTACAAACCATTTAACTTCAGTGAATTCACATCGGACATTACTAATTTTACGAAAACATTACCCAACTTCATCGGTTGGAAAATATCGGTGTGTTATTAGTGAAAACCACAGAGCTAGCTAGCTCCCTATTAAGTGAATTGTACCTACGTCAATTCGAAATTAATTAGCTCATCGTGAACCCTCGATAAGATATCAAGGAAGGTCTACATTAGAAAGAAGACTTTATATTGCTTGTAAGTTTGTAAAACTTGTGTATATAAATCATTGTTTGTAATAACTGTTATTGTAAATTGTATTATTGTTTGTAATAACTGTTATTGTAAATTGTATTATTGTTTGTATATTAAAACATATTTGTATAAAACAAAGAAAACTGTGTGTATCAATCTTGTTGGCAAATATCATAAATTGGATACCTATCGTTATTTATTTAACTACTAAATCTAAATTACAATTTAACTCAGTTTTAAGCTATTTAAAATTGTAAAACGTAACAGAACAGAAAACACAACTTGTAAATCCTGATGCTTTGCTTTGTAAGAGATATTTTCAAACTGATGAGTACCTTATGAGACACATGGGTTAAATGAAAAGGCCAGAAGAAACCATCCCTAATTAAGAACCTGCACACCAGAAAACTTTGTTTGTTTATAATTAAGCACAAAGCTACATAATGGGCTATATTTTTCTGTCCACCACAAGTATCGAAACCCGGGTTTTAGCGTTGTAAGTCCGCAGACATACCGCTTTACCATTTAATGTTACAGCTTGGTATAAGTTATAGATATTCATAATATGAGTTTTGTTATTTAACGAAGTATATGATTAAATTTAGTATTACAGCCCGGTATTGGGGGGGGGGGACCAGAAAGAAGGCAGCCAGTTAGAAGTACCCGCTGCCTAAACTACTGCTACCAAATAGCAGGATCAACTACATTGGTTATAACGACCTGATAGCTGAAAATACGTGACCATGGGCCTTTCATTCCGCAGCTGGTTAGGCTAACTATTAGGCAATGCTTGGCCCAATTCAAAACACACCACAGTCAGTCCTTTAATATGATTAAAGCACATAGATCTTTCGTGACTGTGTTCTGTAAATATATTTAAAGAACTTGAACGACTTGGCCAAAAACAACACCAAAAATGAACGCCATTTTCTTGGATTGGAGTTTAAGTTCTTATGGTTTAGAACAGGGGTTACAAAACTTTTTTCACAGATAATTGAGAGAATGACGAGCGCGGGTCGCAAAAAGATTTTGTTCAAT
>NW_013666912.1:235307-237428 GCF_000517525.1 Limulus polyphemus | reverse complement strand
AATTGCTGCATCCAACCAAGAGAATTGCTTTCAAATGTTCATCAGTCAACCTCGATCGATGTGCTGACTTCACATATTTCATTTTTGAAAATGTTTGCTCACAGACGTAAGTTGTTCCAAACACTGATGCCATACTAGAGGCAAATTTCTTCAACTTTGAAAACTCATCATAAGGTTAGCAGCGATAAAATTCAACAAGTTTACCTTCTCTGTGCTTCTCTTTCAACAAGTCATTTGCTTGCAAATCAATGAGCTCCAACTGTAGTTCAACTGGCATGTCATCAAGGTTACAATCAAACGGATTCTGGAAGAGGAGAATGTCACTCTCAATTCTATCGAGATCTGAAAAATCTCTCAAAAAATGCTTATTTAAGTCACTAATAATCTTCTTCGGAAACTCGGGGTTGACATCTTCTGCGATTCCAGCGCGAAACTCTTTGAAACACTGAAAATGAGAGAAGTTTCCTCCTTCCAGTTGTGCTTCAAACAATGATAACTTTCTCCGAAATCCTTTGATGATTCTGTAGAGATCACAGATAAGGTTATCCTTTTCCTGAAGTTTAAAGTTCAATTCATTCATGTGGGATGTGATGTCAACCAAAAATGATAACTTTGACAGCCAGGTAGGATCTGAGAGAAGTGGATCAGCTCTATCGTTTTCGGTGAGAAAAATATATATTTCTCTTCGGAGCTTATAACAACGAAACAGGACTTTACTGCAGCTGAGCCACCTCACTGCTGTATGATAAGGCAAATCACAGAATTCAGAATCAATTTCTTCAAGAAAAGCCTGGAACTGGTGGTGATTAAGTGCATGACCCCAAATGAAGTTCACCGCAGAAACGACTGTTTTCAGTACACAAGAAATATCTAAGTCTTTCCCACAGAGTGCTTGCTGGTGTATAATGCAGTGTATAAACAGAGCGCCCGGGAGTTGAAGATCTTCCAACTTAGTTCGTATCTGCCCCACCAGACCCTTCCTCACTCCAGCCATTTTTTTTCTTCCATCAACTGTAACATATCGAAGCTGATTCCACTGAAGGTTATAGCCTTGCAAAGTTTTCTGCACTTCCATGAAAATGTCTTCTCCAGTTGTTGTTCCGTGCATGCTGGAAACGGATGCCAACTCTTCTGTAATCGGAAAGTCTAAATTAACACCACGAATGAACACGAAAAGTTGTGACATACTCGAGAGATCAGTAGACTCATCCAGTGCCAGAGAATATCACAAGAAGTTCCTAGCTTTCTCGCGTATCTGTACTACTATGTTCTCTCCAAGTTCTTCTGTTCTCCACACAACTGAACTTGCTGAAAGGCTGATACTTCCAAACAAATCGGTTTTCTTAGGACACAAGTCATTTGCTGCTTCCATCATACACTCTTTGATGAGGTTGTCGCCAGTAACCGGTTTTCCTCGCTCTGCCATCTTATGCACTATTTTGTAACTTGTACGAGTGACAGATTCATTTTCAGCAAACATTCTCGTGAAAAGATTCCTTTGAGATTCCAAAGTACGTTTCATGAACTCACATTTCTCAGAATGCAACTTTCCAGAAAACTTTGAATATGTTGACAGATGTTTTGTTTCGTAGTGACGCCGAAGATTGTACTCTTTCAAAACGGCAACACTTTCGTTGCATATCATGCAACTAGCTTTCTGGTTGTTTGTTTCCACAAAGAAGTACTTTTCTCCTCATTCTTCATTGAAAAGGCGACACTCAGCATCTACTTTTCTTTTCTTAGTAGCCATAACGATGGGTGAAGAAAACAGGATCTGAAAATGAAAAACAATTGCTTATTTACACATTGAATAGTCTACCAAAAACGTTTTAGAAGAAGAATAATTTTTCTAAATTTTTTGACATATATATAAAAACCTGACAAACTAAATGTAAGTAGTTCATGACATTAAATTACGATATTACGTAATTGGTTTAAAAGTTTTTCCCGATAAGTTATTTGATTAAGCAATTTTTATAATTTGCCAATGTATTTAAAATTTATTATGTAAGTTAATTAGAAGAGCTTCATAAAAATAATTAAGATCATATATAATAAAAATATTAAGAATCTTAATAGGCAAATATAGTATGAAGAATTTGATATTAACTTAATTAAAAT
>NW_013666912.1:232377-234307 GCF_000517525.1 Limulus polyphemus | reverse complement strand
ACATTGTAAGTTTATCTACAATCTATGATATTTCCATATAAATAATTATATTTTTAGCTCATTTGTGGCACAGTGCAGCAGCGGGCGAATGAACTGACATCGCGGCCGTAGTTTGGTGACCCCTGGTTTAGAATGATAGTGGTAATTGTCTTTTACAAGACGATATTTATTTATGAAATAAAAATATCTTAGTGTTTTGGTTGATCAGTATTTTAAGCCATCTAAGTAATGTACTGTCACTAGTAGCAGGACAAATATATTTCTTTAGCTTTTATCTACAAAAATATTGAATATAAGTCTAAAGAAGTTATGATTATATTCTATAGATCACTGGTTAGACCTCATTTGGAGTATCATGTTCAGTCTCAGGTTCCTTATTCTATAGGACACTGGTAAGCCTCATTTGGACTATCGCGTTCAGTCTTAGGCTCCTTACCACAGACAGTACATTGAATTATTAGAAAGGATTCCGATAATGGCTACTAAAATGATACTTGGAATAATAATGTTGGCATATGAGGATAGGTTAAGATTTTTTAACTTGCCTTCTCTTCGAAAAACACAAGTTAGAGGGGATCTGATTGAGATATTTAAGATTGTTAATGAAAACGATGGTGTTTTTGCATCGTCTGCTTTTTCATATTTAATGGTGAGAATGGTAAGATTAGGGGACACAAATATAAATTTTAGCAAGGAAGAAGTCATCTTCAGCTAAGACAGGTATATTTCTTAACAGGATAGTTAGCCTGGAACAGGCAGTCTTAGAATGTGGATTAAGTTTACTTCAGGTTCTCTGACTTATGTTACGCTGTAAAAAACAATGTTTGTCAATCATTTCTTGGAATTATGAAACACAAAAATGTCTTATATATAGCAATTGGTAAAGTGAAACCAAGATATTATAATGAAATGAATTAGTTGGGCAAACATATTTAGATTCAACAATGAGTGCATCGAGGAAAGTCATCAATATGTATAAACGTGTTTGAATACGTCAGTCATTACGTCATACAAGATTAAAACTAGTGTACATAACAAGTATGGGGAATTTAATAACCATAAAACAAAATAAGTAGGTGTTTAATGTTACAGAAAATTGGTGTCTCGAACAGTAAATGCCTGCTAAATTATCCGTTGCCATATTACAAAAAAAACAAAATATAAAATCATGTTGTAAAATGAACTGTTTTTGTATAAATGTAAATTATTATGCAGAAAAAATATATAGAAACTTAATGCGTTGTTTGACGATTTTGAGATGAAATTGTTCCTGAAAGTTTGGTTTAATGAATAAGTTAATATTTGGGGTTAATAATAATGTGTAAGCTTTTAACTTTGATTTATCTTATACATTTGTAAAACAAACTAGTTACTGATCTACGATAAAACGTACATAACCCTCAGTCTGCGGACTTAAAACGATAGAAACCGGATTTCAGTACCCGTGGTGGGAAGGTAGACCATTTTGTAGCAAAAGGCAACTGACAACAAATATATTATTCTAGTTTCATGTATAATATAAATACATGTTTATTACTTTAGTTTCATGTATAATATAAATACATGTTTATTACTTTAGTTTCATGTATAAGATAAATACATGTTTATTACTTTAGTTTCACATATAATCTAACTATTTTCTATTATCCTAGTTTCATGTAGAATGTGCGTGTTCTTTATTATTCTTGTTCATTACATAATGTAATTAAATATTTTTATCCTATTTCATCTATAATTTAACGACATTCACATTACCTTGCTTTCATGTGAAATGTGCTTATATTGTTGTTACCCTAGTTTTATGTGTCGTTATTTTTATTCACATGTTGTTGAAAGACTTTTGTATTGACTGCAGAGATACAGACGAACAGGAGTCTTGACAGACAAAAACATGTACACACCTGTTGTCACGCTACTAGATAGACGAAAC
>NW_013666912.1:228356-231377 GCF_000517525.1 Limulus polyphemus | reverse complement strand
GAAACAATAGTAAGGAAATTGGAAACGGAGTTGCATATAGTTAATAATTAATAAAACAAATACAGAATAAAGATTAAGGATATATTTAATGACGTTAGCAACACTAGCGTTTTTTCTTCATTCTATAGATTAGTCAAGCTGTTGCTAAAAGAAAACATAAACATATTTAGAAGAAAGTAGGTTTATAAAATACAAATATTAGAAAATTAAATATTATCTAAAAATTACCTTAAAACTTGTGTCTAAACTTCATTATGCATAGGCACGGCATAGCGAGGAGGTTAAGGCGCTCGACTCGCAATCTACGGGTCGCTTGTTCGAATCCTCGTCACACGAAACATGCTCGCCCTTTCAGCCGTGGGGGTGTTATAAAGTGATGGTCAATCCCCCTATTCGTTGGTGAAAGAGTAACCCAAGAGTTGGCGGTGGGTGATGATGACTAGTTGCCTTCCCTCTAGTCTTATACTGCTAAATTAGGGATGATTAGCGCAGATAGCCCTCGTGTAACTTTGCGCGTAACTTTATTTATATATATACGTAGAATAATAAGAATATAGTGAAACTATTTCAACACTAAAACAATGTTATGTTTTCATCCTTTATATATATACGTAGAATAATAAGAATATAGTGAAACTATTTCAACACTTAAACAATGTTATGTTTTCATCCTTTATATATACGTAGAATAATAAGAATATAGTGAAACTATTTCAACACTAAAACAATGTTATATTTCATCCTTTATATATATACGTAGAATAATAAGAATACAGTGAAACTACTTCAACACTAAAACAGTGTTATGTTTCAAAAATAAATAAGAGTTTGTTTGCAGTTAAGCACAAAGTTTATCAATGGGCTATCTGTGCTGTGCCCACCACGGGTATCAAAACCCAGTTTCTAGCGTTATAAGTCCGAAGGTTTATCTCTGTTCCAGTGAAGGAAAGATAAATAAGAACGGCTTAAAATTAGTTTTCCTGTGTTGAAAATGCAACTATGATATGATATGAATTCTTAAAATGTTTAATAGATTAATATGAACTAATCGACGGCGTAGCATACACAGATTATTGAGCCTACACTACTAAGTAAATCCTTAAACCTTCTCTTACTTCTGTCGTGCCTTTATTCGTGAAAAAAGTAAAAAAAGTTAGAAAATAAGGATTATTTTAGTACTATTGTTAAGAACTACTGTTAACAAATAAACTAAATCTAAGACAATATTCGTATATTAATTGAGATAATCCAGATCAAAAAGGAACCAATAGTGGTTAGATAGAATTTTATCGTTAGTTGGGCATACACGTTATTAAAAATATTTTTAACGTGATTCCAATAATATCTCACGAGGTTCGGAGAAGTTAAGAGATCTAAGTTAATTCTAAATCCACACTTTAAACTAACAATTTTAAGTATGATTAACACACCAAGAAAAATTGCCTAACACTATAACCAGTCACCCAGCGGAAAGTCTGAGGGCTCACACCGCAAAAACCTGACTTCGATACTCGAGATGGGCACAGCACAAATAGCATTTTGTATACAAACATGAAAAAGGTTATTGGACGAAATAGGATGTTGATTGGTACATCTTCATATAACTACCACATTAATATGTTGTGTAAAACATTTTGGCAAGTAATGTTCTCTTTGCTTTTGCCATATACCTACTGTCTTTGATGGTAGCTGCTTTTAGTGTAAACAAAAAAAATCATCATTTGCTCATAAGGATTTATGGATATGTCGTCTAAGGAGGTATCAGGTGTTTTTTTTTTTTTAAGGTAACCAAATAAGTCTTATGAAGTAGCAGAAACGTGAAACCATAAATTCCTTAATGAACTATCCAATATTCGGTTTTCTAATAAAATATTTATAATTTTCAAGTACATAAAAAATATATTACTTTTTTTGATGTTTTCGGTGTTCATAGTACTCCTAGTGTTTTAAAATAATTTTGTAGAGTAAGCTGAAATATATAAAGTTTTTTGTTGATTTCTTTTCTTTGAAACTTTGTTAAAGAACGTCATAAAATATTCATTCCCTTATCTACTCCCGGAGTCATACGTTGATGTAGGTCCATTCACTCTCAGACACATACAAAGTCTTAAGGTAAACTTTGCACAGTTCTTCTTTGTTGATTACACTTTGTTGATTTGAGAATACTTTTAGCCTGAAGAACAAACTCCGATACACAGAGTTTTTAAGGAAGAGATGAACATTTAGAATGTACCTTTGTGTGTGGTAGAGCTTTTAATTTATAATTTTTAAACAAATGTTTACATATTTGTCCAAAAAGAAATAGGGTATCTCATCAATATATTTAGACTGAATAATAAATATTCATTATTTCTGGTGATACTGATTCTACTAGAATTCTCTCTTCAACGGAGTTATGTTATTAGGTTTAATTTAAGAGATTTAAAAAGTACATAGTATCTCTTAGGTAGAATGCTTCAAATTAGAGTGACATAAAGTAAAAAAGTATGATTCATAACAATGCATATGTATACAGTTAAGCAATTAATGGTTGAAACTTTGTTTCTTTAGAGCTTACCGGCAAAGTTTAGTTATGTGATCAAATAACATCTAATATATATATATAGGAGTAGTCAATAGAGAAAATAATTTAACTCACGGTTTGTTTATCGTTTTAAGATAATAAAACAAAAGAGATCAATAAATTGAAATAGAAAAACTGTAAAGAAATTAAAATACCTTCGATCGTAAAGATAAGAAAAAAAGCATAACTCAACATTACTAGCCACATTTAACACCATGATAACCAGAGCTACCAACTCAACATTACTAGTCACATTTAACACCATGATAACCAGAGCTACCAACTCAAAATTATTAGCTACATTTAATACCATGATAACCAGACCTTCCAACTGAAAATTATTAGCCACATTTAACACCATGATAACCAGAGCTACCTACTCAACATTACTAGCCACTTTAACACCATGATAGCCAGAGCTACCAACTAACCATTACTAGCCACTTTAACACCATGAT
>NW_013666912.1:220673-227492 GCF_000517525.1 Limulus polyphemus | reverse complement strand
CACATTTAACACCATGATAACCAGAGCTACCAACTCAACATTACTAGCCACATTTAGCACCATGATAACCAGAGCTACCAACTCAAAATTATTAGCCACATTTAACATCATGATAACCAGAGTTACCAACTCAAAATTATTAGCCACATTTAACATCATGATAACCAGAGCTACCAACTCAACATTACTAGCCACATTTAACACCATGATAACCAGAGCTACCAGCTCAACATTACTAGTCACATTAACACCATTATAACCAGAGCTACCAACTCAACATTACTAGCCACATTTAACACCACGATAACCAGAGCTACCAACTCAACATTACTAGCCGCATTTAACACCATTATAACCAGAGCTACCAACTCAACATTACTAGCCACATTTAGCACCATGATAACCAGAGCTACCGACTCAACATTACTAGCCACATTTAACACCATGATAATCAGAGCAACCAACTCAACATTACTAGTCACATTAACACCATGATAACCAGAGCTACTAACTCAACATTACTAGTTACATTAACACCATGATAACCAGAGCCACCAACTCAACATTACTAGCCACTTTTACACCATGATAACCAGAGCTACCAACTCAACATTACTAGCCTCTTTAACACCATGATAACCAGAGCTACCAACTCAACACTGCTAGCCACTTTAACACCACGATAACCAGAGCTACCAACTCAACTTTACTAACCACATAAACACTATGATAACCAGAGCTACCAAAGGCATCAATGTATTGAATAATGCAGCCGGAAACAAAGCTGAAGAACGTCCAGAGATTTATTCGCTCCATCGTGAAATATGTGCTACCAATGACCAGTATAAGTTAAACTGAGAAAATACAAAATGCGTGCATAAACCTGGTCAAATGCCCCATGTGAAATAAGCACCACTGGAATATATGGAAATCAGTCTAGCCAGAAATTATAGATATTGGGCAGAAGGTGAAGCGTAAAAAGCATTACAGCACCTATTTAGAGACCATAGTGGACAGCCACCTATAATCATAATCACAGATGGTGTCTACACCACACATATAACGAGAGAGCTGTAAGGCTGGTGAACATTCAAGATTCCCACACGCAACAAAAGTATGGAGCTAGAACTCATAAAGTAAGGTCTCTCCTGGATTGCTGGAAGCAAAAAGAGAGTGCCATCTTTGTTATGTACGCGACTTACAGGCAGTACTGCGCATAATTCAGAGTGGATGGCAAAAAAGCAAAATATCTGCAAGGTAAAACTATCAGTTGGATGTATGAATCACGCAACGCATGGGTAAAACTAAATGAAGAAGATGACAAGCTCGCAAGAGAAGCCACTTTGCCACATTCTGCACATCTCTACTGACAGGATACGGACCTCTTCTGCACTGATAATGCGAAAGAGATAATCACAAGTGTCCATAAGTTACTGAACTACCTTATTAATGGACTATAAAGAGAACCAGATAAACAACTTTGACTTTACAGCAAGTTGAAAATCTATGTTTGAAGATTTCCCAATTATTTAGATGACGGTATGTGTAGGACATTGTTTACAAGACGAAGGTACCGGATAGATGTTTAGATGATGGTATTTGAAGGATATTGTTTATAAGACGGAGGTACTGAATAGATGTTTAGATGATGGTATGTGAAGGACATTGTTTATAAGACGGAGGTACTGGATAGATGTTTAGATGATGGTATTTGAAGGACATTGTTTATAAGACGGAGGTACTGGATAGATGTTTAGATGATGGTATTTGAAGGACATTGTTTATAAGACGGAGGTACTGGATAGATGTTTAGATGATGGTATGTGAAGGACATTGTTTAAAAGACGAGGGTACCGGATAGATGTTTAGATGATGGTATTTGAAGGACATTGTTTATAAGACGGAGGTACTGGATAGATGTTTATATGATTGTAGGTGAAGGACATTGTTTATAAGACGAGGGTACTGGATAGAGAAAAGCTACATGTCTGAGTATCCAAAACAATTGCTACGATCAACCTGAGTATGTTGGTACGTACATGGGCTGAGATCAATAAACACCTTGTAATCCTTTGAACCACGAATGGTGCCGATGTCAAAGTTTACTAATGGTGCCATTAGCCAGGAGAAAATACGAGGTGTTAATCTTCATTACACTGCAAATCTCATTCAATTAATTTGTTTGTTTGTTTGTTTTTAATTATACACAAAGCTACACAAGGACTATCATGCTCTTCCCACCACGGGTATCGAAACCAGATTTCTAGCGTTGTAAATCCGCAGACATACCGCTGTGCCACTGGGGGCCATTCAATTTATAAAGCGGTTCAATAATGTATTATATGAAACATTCTTCAGTTGCCATTCATGGAAAACAAACTAAGAAAATCAGAACTCATTGCTCTATGATTTTCAGTAATTTTTTACCGCAATGACAACACTCAAGGCACCATGAGAGCCGACACCATTCATGGCTTATAGGCTGCAGCACTTTGGTAAAATTTAATCAGTATTCCCAAGCTCTCGTTAAATTCCCTTGTGATGGATTTAATATTAGATGAAAAATTTTGTTTTGCATCGCATTTTGAAGCTTACAAGGACTGGGGAGTAATTAATCTAAAGCAGTTGGGCCGATAATTCATCTTAATAACCCATTGGTCTTAGGAGTGGGCGATCTAAAATATTTAGGATCAGGTTATTCGCCCATTTCAATGCACTGAAAACACATACACTTTGAACTCCTATAACTTATGTATCAAAACGGAGTTCGCCCACAAAACATACGTTGCATGTAACAATATCGTTATCTGATTGGCTGTTATCATCTACGGTGTTTTCTAATAATATTGAGCCCTTGAGGGTGCATGCCAAGTTTGGATGAGAGCGTTCAAAAAGTGGTGTATGTGTAAAAGGTGGACACACAGACAGGGGACACTTCTGTTTTATATAAGGATGTACTCATAATTCTAATGATGCACTCAATACCCTTTCACTCCGAAGGTCTGATAGCTCATTCATTCTTGAGTCTAACGGGCAGTCTATTGAGTGCTAACTTCTATAAAACCTGCTCAGCAGTGTACAAAAAGACTTGCATGCAAGTTCAGAGGAATATGGTGTCTCAATACTTTTGGCAATACAAGATGTATGGTGCATTAACATAAAATATTTATGATATCTCAGTACTTTTGATAATATAGGATGATGTCTCAATACTTTTAGGAATATGGGGTGTATTTTGTCTCAATACTTTGGCAGTGTAAAATGTATGGTGTTTCAATTCCTTTAGTAATATAGGATTTATGATGTCTCAATACTTTTGGTAATATAAGATGTATGACGTCTCAATACGTTTGGCAATATAGGTTTTATGTTGTTTCAATACTTTTGGCAATTTAAGATGTATGGTGTTACATTACCTTTGGTAATATAAGATGTATAGTGTTTCAATATCTTTGGTAATATAGGATGTATGATGTCTCAATACTTTTGGTAATGTTGAATGTATTGAAGTTGTGCTACCTAGAATGAATGTAATCTACAGAAACTAATTGAACAGCATCTAATGTTATTAGACAGAAATAAAACACGAAATATTCAAGAATAATTAAGTAACATTTTCCGTCAGGTTATCAGTTATTTTCTTGGAACTGTACAGTACAAAATTGTTTTTACAAAACCTAGTAGTTGTAAAATAAAATCTTTTTCTTTATTTTTTTCTAGTAATATGGAATTATTGAAAAGAAAATTTTAAAATTGTAACAATTTTTGGAACTTAGATTTATTTATTTTTAGTATTTTGAATAACTTTTCTGCTGAATAATTCAGGATATTAAATTAGTAGCTTTTTGTTTTGAATTTCGCGTAAAGCTACACAATAGCTTTCTTGGCTAACCGTCCTTAATTTAGCAGTGATAAACTAGAGGAAAGATATCTAGTCAACACCACCCACAATCAACTCTTGGACTACTCTTTTTACTGACGAATAATGAGATTGTCCGTCACATTATAACGCCTCCACGGCTGAAAGGGCGAGCATGTATGGCGACGAGAATTCGAACCCGCGACCCTCAGTTTACGAGTCGAGCGCCTTAACCACCAGAACATACCAGGCCTCAATCTGCTATGTTCACCGCGGGGAATCGAACCCCGGATGTTAGCGTTGTAACCCCGCAAACTTGCCACTGTTCTACCAGGGGGCAAAATTAATAACATATTCTTCAAATCCCATACATACATATAGATATAAGTTTTACTGTGATGATACAAATACAACTAAAATCATTTAGAATATTTGTCAAACTTATCCAGAACCTGCACCAACATCCGATTCTAATAATTATCTTCATCTCCGTTGCACATGCTTGGAGCTAGCGAGTCGATGTAGCTATGCCTTTGTTATTTGTTACTTCAGAAAAAGAATCATAATAAACACTATAGAAAGTGCGTAAAAAGATTCATTGAAACAACGATAGCCCATTGTGTAGCTTTGTGCATAAATTCAAACAAACAAACAAACCAGAATCCTGAAACGTCATCGGACTACAGGAAACGTTGTTCCAGGAAAGCCTACTGGTATACGCCGAAAAACTCCTGCCCGAGATGACCAAGCTTTGGTCAGGTTAATACGTCAAAGTCGAAAGAAGTATTGCAACACCTTAGGACAGGAATGGCATGAACACATTCATTCCAGTGTATCCAGAAGAACAGTTAATAGAGACTGACCAAACAAGGTTATTTTATAAGAAGAGCTATATGTAAACCGATATTCACCGCCGTCACCGTGTTATTTGGGCAAGACAGCATGCCAACTTACAGTTAGGACTCTGGCGACATGTCATCTTTTCAAGTGAGTCCTGTTTCTGGCTTGTTAAAGCTGATAGTAGTATTTATGTTCGTCGTTTGCCTGGAGAACCTGATGAGTGAAGACTGTCTTTTCCGCAGGGAACACACAAGTTTCAAGTACCATTATTAGTTAAGACTAATGGCAATACATTTGAAAGAAAGAAAAAAGAAAGATGTTTTATCCAAGAAGTAATAATAAAACTGAAAAACTTCACGAAAAGCTAATAAAAACATACGAATTATGGTCACTATCCTTTAAATTTTTTTAAATTCGTGAATAACTTTGAAATGTCTAGTTAAGTAAATGCACAAGCCAAAACGGTCTAAAAAAGTGGAATTCAAGCTATTCCTCGTGAACTTTTGAAGTATCATATACATACTTAAGACAACAATATTAGGTATAGTTTTGTTGCTAAGCGACACAGGATAATGGAACGTTACCAAAAGACAAATGGCTTTTATATATATTAGATTTAAAATGTAAAGTCTTGATAAATAGTTATTTGAAATATTCAATTATGTTGCTTGATAAATAAATTAATTATCACCAAATTTAATTGTGACCTGCAATATTTCTTTTTTTTTTCTCAAAGCAGTCTTCATTATTTCTACAAATTATGTTTGATAAGAATAAACTTTTAACGATTATAACAGTTAAAGGATCTCTGAATAAGACAAAATGTGTTTCTAACGGAAAAATACATACAGAGATACTGCAACAAATGCAGAAAATAGAAAGATGATAAGCGAATGAGGCTTTATTTTAAGCTTATTTTAACAAGGGGAGTTTCATGAGGTATAGAGCTTCTGAAACGTTTTCAAAATAACATTATTTCACAGAGAGTTCTAATTAGCGCAACAAGGACTTTTTTGCTCTATAATACTTCTTTACAGAAAGTGTGATTCAACAATAATGTAAACTATAGTACCTTAGTAGCTAATTCCGGTTGACGGCTTAACATTAGTTATGTAAATGTGCTTGAAACCATTTCGTATTTTATTTTGATTTGCTACCATATTTACATGGTGCACAAAAAGGCTGAACCACAATGTAGACTTCATAATGTTTGTTTTTGTGAGTGTGTGTTCGACTCGAACTACAGAATTAATTATAGTTTTTAAATACAAGGAAATCCCTTCCTGTGTTATAATAGAACACAAGTCATTTTCGTATATATTACTTAACTTTCTCTTGTTTGCACACACACACACATAAATCACTGCTAACAAACCTAATTAAGTCCTAGATCCATATGAAGAATTTTGTTTTTTAATTCAGAGTTAATATAATCTGCCTGATTCTCAAATGACAAGCAACAACTTTCCACAGAATGTCTGCTGCTCCCAGGACAGTTGGTTTATTAAGTTGTTTCTAAACAAATGGTTCATTACGTGTCTTCCCAAGATGAATCTACAGTTTCCATTAAACCCAAGAAAACAACAACAACATGCAATAATTAACCACTCAGTGATGATAAGCATGTGTACGATACAGTGAAAAACGACCCAGACAACTGGTTTATCAGTGTCAGAATTCCCCATATAAATTGTCTTGTATCGTGAAACATGTTTTGTTTGCATGAAGCGTGAGCTAAACTAGAGTAATAAATTGTATATAGAAACACACTTGTATGGCAGTCAATTTTACAACATTATGCGTAATTGGAATTGTGGTATCTCTAGCTATTATAATAATTTGTTTATTTATCTAACGTTTAGCAGTACTTTCTTTTAGTTATACAATCAAAGTTATACAATCGCCTGGAATCTAGGCATTGGGACATTTTAATAAAATCATATTTCTCTCTTATAGCATATGGAATTAACTCCTTATTATTTCGAGTTAATAACTTTAAATTATTTAAAATAAATATCAAGTAATTTCTTTCAATATTAACAAGACGAGTTTTTAGCATTAACTTTATATCCAAAGTAAGCTAACTTTATAGATCAGAACTGATAAAGCAACTTATTTTG